>NC_069504.1:1113086073-1113228573 GCF_027579735.1 Bombina bombina
ACCATAGTGAGATTAGGATAAATAAACCACAGGGCTCATTGTTAAAAGACAAGGGTATGCACAAGTGTGGTTACCATAGTGAGATTAGGACAAATAAACCAACAAAGCTCATGGTTCGAAGACAAGGGTATGCACAAGTGTGGTTACCATAGTGAGATTAGGACAAATAAACCACGAGGCTCATGGTTAGAAGACAAGGGTATGCTTGCAGTAAAAAAAAAAAAATCACTGGGGGGGGGGGGGGATGGGGGGAGGGTGACACCATAACTTACTGCACCGGGTGACACCAACCCTAGTGACGCCACTGGACATGATACCCAAATGTTGAAGCACATGAAACAGATGTAGCACAGCTGTAAAAAACTGACTAGAAAATATCACCTGAACATCTCTATGTAAAAAAAAAAAGGAAGATATTTTATCTCAAAATTCCTAAGTATTCACACCCCATTGTAAAGAGACTTTAAGCAGCCATTCAGGATGCTTGTCCCAGGACTTGCAAGGGAGTGTGCATCTGTCATTTGCAGGCATAGTCATGCTATTTTCATATTCCGTTTAGGTACCATGGAATCTCTTGAAATTTCAGTGAAGTTTTATGAGATCACAGCAAAGGCAAAGCATTACCTCAGCACTGCTGATTGGCTATTGTATTTTTTTTTTATTTTTTTTTTAAACTTGCAGCTGAAGTATAACGGTTTACACAGCACTTACTCTGGTGAGCTGAAGACATTTTTAGGTAAAATATCTTCCTTTCTTTCATGTAATTAGCAAGAGTCCATGAGCTAGTGACGTATGGGATATACATTCCTACCAGGAGGGGCAAAGTTTCCCAAACCTTAAAATGCCTATAAATACACCCCTCACCACACCCACAATTCAGTTTTACAAACTTTGCCTCCTATGGAGGTGGTGAAGTAAGTTTGTGCTAGATTCTACGTTGATATGCGCTCCGCAGCAGGTTGGAGCCCGGTTTTCCTCTCAGCGTGCAGTGAATGTCAGAGGGATGTGAGGAGAGTATTGCCTATTTGAATGCAATGATCTCCTTCTACGGGGTCTATTTCATAGGTTCTCTGTTATCGGTCGTAGAGATTCATCTCTTACCTCCCTTTTCAGATCGACGATATACTCTTATATATATATACCATTACCTCTGCTGATTTTCGTTTCAGTACTGGTTTGGCTTTCTACAAACATGTAGATGAGTGTCCTGGGGTAAGTAAATCTTATTTTCTGTGACACTCTAAGCTATGGTTGGGCACTTTTTTATAAAGTTCTAAATATATGTATTCAAACATTTATTTGCCTTGACTCAGGATGTTCAACATTCCTTATTTTCAGACAGTCAGTTTCATATTTGGGATAATGCATTTGAATCAATCATTTTTTCTTACCTTAAAAAATTTGACTTTTTCCCTGTGGGCTGTTAGGCTCGCGGGGGCTGAAAATGCTTCATTTTATTGCGTCATTCTTGGCGCAGACTTTTTTGGCGCAAAATTTTTTTCTGTTTCCGCCGTCATACGTGTCGCCGGAAGTTGCGTCATTTTTGACGTTCTTTTGCGTCAAAAGTGTCGGCGTTCCGGATGTGGCGTCATTTTTGGCGCCAAATAATGTGGGCGTCTTATTTGGTGCTAAAAAAATATGGGCGTCACTTTTGTCTCCACATTATTTAAGTCTCATTATTTATTGCTTCTGGTTGCTAGAAGCTTGTTCACTGGCATTTTTTTTCCCATTCCTGAAACTGTAATTTAAGGAATTTGATCAATTTTGCTTTATATGTTGTTTTTTCTATTACATATCGCAAGATGTTCCACGTTGCAACTGAGTCAGAAGATACTTCAGGAAAATCGCTGCCCGGTGCTGGAGCTACCAAAGCTAAGTGTATCACTTTTGGTATCTGTTCCTTCAGCTGTTGTTTGTATTAAATGTTATGACAAACTTGTTAAAGCAGATAAAATTTCCTTTAGTACTGTTACATTACCTGTTGCTGTTCCGTCAACATCTAATACTCAGAGTGTTCCTGATAACATAAGAGATTTTGTTTCTAAATCCATTAAGAAGGCTATGTCTGTTATTTCTCCTTCTAGTATACATAAAAGTCTTTTAAAACTTCTCTTTTTTCAGATGAATTTTTAAATGAACATCATCATTCTGATACTGATAATGGTTCTTCTGGTTCAGAGGATTCTGTCTCAGAGGTTGATGCTGATAAATCTTTGTATTTGTTCAAGATGGAATTTATTCGTTCTTTATTTAAAGAAGTATTAATTGCATTAGAAATAGAGGATTCTGGTCCTCTTGATACTAAAACTAAACGTTTAAATAAGGTTTTTAAATCTCCTGTAGTTATTCCAGAAGTGTTTCCTGTCCCTGATGCTATTTCTGAAGTAATTTCCAGGGAATGGAATAATTTGGGCACAAGGGGTTTGGGAATCTCAGGAGGTGAGATTACCGATCAATATTTTGGAACTCCGTGCAATTTTCAGAGCTCTTCAGTCTTGGCCTCTTCTGAAGAGAGAGTCGTTCATTTGTTTTCAGACAGACAATTTCACAACTGTGGCATACATCAATCATCAAGGAGGGACTCACAGTCCTCTGGCTATGAAAGAAGTATCTCGAATTCTGGTTTGGGCGGAATCCAGCTCCTGTCTAATCTCTGCGGTTCATTTCCCAGGTATAGACAATTGGGAAGCGGATTATCTCAGTCGTCAAATGTTGTATCCGGGCGAATGGTCTCTTCACCCAGAGGTATTTCTTCAGATTGTTCAAATATGGGAACTTCCAGAAATAGATCTGATGGTTTCTCATCCAAACAAGAAATTTCCCAGGTATCTGTTCAGATCCCGGGATCCTCAGGCGGAGGCAGTGAATGCATTATCACTTCCTTGGAAGTATCATCCTGCCTATATCTCTCTGCCTCTAGTTCTTCTTCCAAGAGTAATCTCCAAGATTCTGAAGGAATGCTCGTTTGTTCTGCTGGTAGCTCCAGCATGGACGGATTCTTTTTCGGATGGCCTCTTGCCAACCGTGGGCTCTTCCGTTAAGACCAGACCTTCTGTCGCAAGGTCCTTTTTTCCATCAGGATCTCAAATCTTTAAATTTAAGGGTATGGAGATTGAACGCTTGATTCTTGGTCAAAGAGGTTTCTCTGACTCTGTGATTAATACTATGTTACAGGCTCGTAAATCTGTATCTAGAGAGATATATTATAGAGTCTGGAAGACTTATATTTCTTAGTGTCTTCTCATCATTTTTCCTGGCATTCTTTTAGAATTCCGAGAATTTTTTACAGTTTCTTCAGGATGGTTTAGATAAAGGTTTGTCCGCAAGTTCCTTGACAGGACAAATCTCTGCCCTTTCTGTTCTTTTTCACAGAAAGATTGCTAATCTTCCTGATATTCATTGTTTTGTACAAGACTTGGTTCGTATAAAACCTGTCATTCAGTCAATTTCTCCTCCTTGGAGTTTGAATTTGGTTCTGGGGGCTCTTCTAGCTCCTCCTTTTGAACCCATGCATTCATTTGGACATTAAACTTCTTTCTTGGAAAGTTTTGTTTCTTTTGGCCATCTCTTCTGCCAGAAGAGTCTCTGAATTATCTGCTCTTTCTTGTGAGTCTCCTTTTCTGATTTTTCATCAGGATAAGGCGGTGTTGCGAACTTCTTTAGAATTTTTTCCTAAGGTTGTGTATTCTAACAACATTAGTAGAGAAATTGTGGTTCCTTCATTATGTCCTAATCCTAAGAATTCTAAGGAGAAATCATTGCATTCTTTGGATGTTGTTAGAGCTTTGTAATATTATGTTGAAGCTTCTAAGTCTTTCCGAAAGACTTCTAGTCTATTTTTAATCTTTTCTGGTTCTAGAAAAGGCCAGAAAGCTTCTGCCATTTCCTTGGCATCTTGGTTGAAATCTTTAATTCATCATGCCTATGTCGAGTCGGGTAAAACTCCGCCTCAAAGGATTACAGCTCATTCTACTAGGTCAGTTTCTACTTCCTGGGCGTTTAGGAATGAAGCTTCGGTTGATCAGATTTGCAAAGCAGCAACTTGGTCCTCTTTGCATACTTTTACTAAATTCTACCATTTTGATGTGTTTTCTTCTTCTGAAGCAGTTTTTGGTAGAAAAGTACTTCAGGCAGCGGTTTCAGTTTGAATCTTCTGCTTATGTTTTCATTAAACTTTATTTTGGGTGTGGATTATTTTCAGCAGGAATTGGCTGTCTTTATTTTATCCCTCCCTCTCTAGTGACTCTTGCGTGGAAAGATCCACATCTTGGGTAGTCATTATCCCATACGTCACTAGCTCATGGACTCTTGCTAATTACATGAAAGAAAACATAATTTATGTAAGAACTTACCTGATAAATTAATTTCTTTCATATTAGCAAGAGTCCATGAGGCCCACCCTTTTTGTGGTGGTTATGATTTTTTTGTATAAAGCACAATTATTCCAATTCCTTATTTTATATGCTTTCGCACTTTTTTCTTATCACCCCACTTCTTGGCTATTCGTTAAACTGATTTGTGGGTGTGGTGAGGGGTGTATTTATAGGCATTTTAAGGTTTGGGAAACTTTGCCCCTCCTGGTAGGAATGTATATCACATACGTCACTAGCTCATGGACTCTTGCTAATATGAAAGAAATGAATTTATCAGGTAAGTTCTTACATAAATTATGTTTTTTTTACATAGAGATGCTCAGATGATATTTTCTTGCCAGCTTTTTACAGTTATGCTGCATCACTTTAAAGTGATTTTTCATATGAGTATTATGTCCCTTTAAATCTACATCCTTTTAGAGGGAGATCTACTATTGATTTATCTACTTATTTATGTGTATAATTTGCAATTTTATGCCTGTTTGCTACTCAATGTACATATTGAAAATTTTTTGTATGAATCATCTTATGCATTCCATCCAGTTTAATGCTATCCTTACCTCTAAAGGAACCTGACCTCTCTTTGTTTGTACAGTTAAGGGAGTTCTTCAAATGTTGCTCCTGATTTTAGACATTGTGGGCTATATTACAAGTGGCACTCTATTTTTTGTTCGTGATTGAGAATACTCCACTAGAGTTAAGCTTTTTGCGCTAGTCTGGTTGCGTTTGTATCACAAGTTCCAAAAAAAAAATGTATTTTGCGCAAGCGGTAACCCGAATAGTGCAGTTGTTGCATGCATGAATTCCCCCACAGAAATCAATGGACAACAAAAAGTAAAAAAAAAAACTAACACCCAATATCGTGCAAACACGATCGCATTTTTGCATTCCTCATAGAAGTCAATGAAGAAAAAAAATTGTTGGAAAAAAAACATCTATCGCACGAAGAAGATAGCATATTCGTATTAGCAAATGTGAAATATTTGCAGTAAATACATAGTTAAAATATTTATTAAATATGAATATTGTGTGTATATATATATATATATATATATATGTTTTTACATTCATCTACTTAATGGCAAAGGGCTCTAATGCATGTCTATATGTGTGTACATATATATTTATGTGTTTATACGTGTATATATGTCTGTCAATACATATATACACTTATAAATACATTAATATATATGTAGACATATATAAGCACACACATATATATATATATATATATATATATATATACATACATACATACAAACACATCTTTAGCAATGTATTTGTATGTATCTCTATGTTAAAGTACTTTGGAGGCTTTTTTTTTCTCTCTAACATCCAATGTTTTTTTAAATGATTTTATTAGACAGCGTTAATATGAGTGTAACTGTACTTTGTGATGTATTTTTAAAGTATTTTGTGCAACTTTTTAGTTTCCAAAAACAGTTAACCACAGCTCGGAGATTGCAGTAATCGATTTTCCTCAACTTGAGCGACTTTCCTCAACAATTAAAAAGGCTGGCGAAAAGACAATATCGCTTGCGCAAAACAGTTTGCGCCTCACTTGTAATCTAGCCTTATATGCGTTCTACTTTGAGTTGTTTAGCGGCCATGCCTCCGCCGTGTAAGCACAAAAGAGTGCCCTATAAGCAGTTCTTATCTGACGTTTCGGGGACTTCTGTTCTCAGAGGATCAGATTTACTAAACAGTTTCTTTTAGACTCAGATTCTTATTCCCTTGAATCATTGTTTGAGGGTAAAATTGTATCTGATGAACAGGATTCGGTTTCTGATAGAGATACTAAATTTTCCTCCTTTATGTTTAAAGGGACAGTCTACTCCAGAATTGTTATTGTTTAAAAAGATAGATAATCCCTTTATTACCCATTCCCCAGTTTTGAATAACCAACGCTATTATATTAATGTACTTTTTTACCTTTGTGATTACCTTGTATCTAAGCCTCTGCAGACTGCCCCATTATTTCAGTGCTTTTTACAAACTTGCATTTTAGCCAATTAATTCTGGTTGCTGCATAACTCCACTGGAGTAAGAACAATGTTATCTATATGGCTAGCGCTGTCTAACTGTGAAAAACTGTCAAAATGAACAGATAAGAGGCAGCCTTCAAGGGCTTAGATATTAGCATAGGAGCCTACCTAGGTTTAGCTTTCAACAAAGAATTCCAAGAGAATAAAACACATTTGATGATAAAAGTAAATTGGAAAGTTGTTTAAAATTGCATGCCCTATCTGAATCATAAAAGTTTAATTTTCACTAGACTGTCCTTTTAAAATTAAACATCTTTGATCTCTTTTGAAGGAGGTATTTTTTGTTGCATGATTCTAAACCTATTGAAGAAGAATCAGAAAAACAGTTGGATTTGATTGTCAAGCCGTCCGTTAAGACACAAGAGGTCCTTCCAGTCCCTGATACTGTAACTGAAATCATTTCTAAGGAATGGTCCAGGCCTAGGTTTTCTTTTTAATCCAATTTCTGCAATTCAAAAAGATGTTCCCTTTGCCTTCTACCAGTAAGGAACTTTAGGAAACATTTCCATATTAGACTCCACATCAATGAGGCTTTCACAAAAAAATCAAAGACGATCCAAATGGCAGACAAAATGTGTGAAACTTCAATCTCTATCTAATCCTTCTGTAGCTCTATGTATGGAAGTTCTAGGTCTGATGTTTGCAGCACCAGACACAATTCCATTTTATCGATTTCCTATGAGACCTTTTCAGTTATACATGCTTCGTCAGTGGTGCAAGGACTACACTACTTTTGGATCCAGCTACAACTTTTTTCTATATCTTGATGGACAGAGAACCAATCCATTCTTCAGGAAGCATCTTTTTTCTGTCCATACTGTACATTAAACACAACAGATGCAAGTGTCTTGTGTTGGGGTGCAATATGGGGGGGCCTAGGAAAGCACAGGGAGTTTGGTCTTCTCAGACAAGGTTACCAATAAACATGTTAGAACTCCATGATATCTTCAGAGCTCTTCAAAGCTGGCCTCTTCTGAATAAGGAGATTATTATTATTATTATTATCATTTATTTGTATAGCGCCGCCAAATTCCGTAGCGCTGGGTACAGTGATAGGGATATACAATGACAAAGATTTGTGATACAATACAAAACATAACAAGACTAAACAAATCTAGCACAGGAGGAAGAGGGCCCTGCTCCGGAGAGCTCACAGTCTTTAGGATTAGGGTGCAGAGACATAAGGTTGGGGTAGCTTGTTACATCGGTTGTATTTGCAGCAGTGAGTCAGGCAGTTCATGTACATGTATTAGCTTGGTTCGGATGCGGGGTGGAGGAGAGATGGTAAGCCTCTCTGAATAGGTGGGTTTTCAAGGATCGTCTGAAGCTATACAAGGTTGGAGACAGTCTGATGGAGCGGGGTAGAGAGTTCCAGAGGACAGGAGCAGCACGTGCGAAGTCTTGGAGGCGGGAGTGGGATGTAGAGATAACAGGAGTGTAGAGACGTAGGTCAGAGGTTAATCGAAGAGGACGGGATGGTGAGTATTTCACGATGAGAGAGGAAATATAGTTGGGAGTTAGACTGTTGAGTGCTTTGTAGGTTAGGGCTAATACTTTAAATTGTATTCTGGAGTGTATGGGGAGCCAGTGCAGAGACTGGCAGAGCGGAGCAGCTGATGTAGATTGTCGACTTAGGTGGATGAGTCTGGCAGAAGCATTCATAATAGATTAGAGGGAGGAGAGGTGGTGTTTTGGAAGGCCATTTAAGAGTAGATTGCAATAATCAATGCGTGACAGGATGAGGGAATGAATAAGTATTTTTGTAGTTTTTTGAGTAAGGAAGGGACGAATTCTGGAAATGTTGCGTAGGTGTGAACGGCAGGATTTGGTAAGCGTTTGTATATGTGGGTTGAATGTGAGTTCTGAGTCTAGTGTGACCCCAAGGCAGTGGACCTGGGGTGAGGTGTTGGGAATAGAGTCTCCAACCATCAGAGAAATGTCAGGTGTCAGATGTCTCAAAGAGGGGGGGATAAGAAGCAGCTCAGTTTTGGACAGATTGAGTTGGAGGTAGTGTGAAGACATCCAATATAAAATTGCAGAGAGGCAGTCAGAAATCTGGTTGAGTAAAGAGGGAGAGATATCAGGAGAGGAAATATAGATTTGGGTATCATCAGCATATAGGTGGTACTGGAATCCAAAGAAGGCTATAAGTTTTCCAAGGCAGGATGTATAAAGAGAGAAAAGCAAGGGACCCAAGACAGAGCCTTGCGGTACTCCAACTGAGAGAGGCATAGGATCACAAGATATGTTAAAGGAAACTGAAAACGAGCGGTTTGAAAGATATGATGCAAACCAGCAGAGGGCTGTGTCTCGGATGCCAAATGAATATAGTATTTTTAGGAGGAGAGGATGGTCAACTGTGTCAAAATGGCCTTTTGCTTTAGCTGATAACAGGTCATTTGTTACTTTAGCAAGAACGGTTTCTGTTGAGTGTTTAGGGCACCAGGTGTTTAGGAAACCAGATTGTAGTGGATCAAGTAAGGAGTTAGTTGTGAGAAATTGAGTTAGCCGATTATAGACTAGTCATTCCAATAATTTTGAAGCAAAGGGAAGTAAGGAGACCGGTCGATAGTTAGAAGGCGTGGAGGGGTCAAGCAAGGGCTTTTTTAGGATTGGCATGATTGATGCATGCTTGAATGTGTCAGGAAATGTGCCAGCAGTGAGAGATTGGTTAAAGAGATGAGTTAGGGTAGGGGTTAGTGAAGCAGAGAGAGAGAGAGGGAATAAGTCGTGAAAGAATAGGGTCAAGTGGGCAGGTTGTGAGATGAGCCGAGGATAGAAGTGCAGAGACGTCCTCCTCTGTTACAGGAGGGAAATAGCATAGATTTTTGTTAATAGATGGGGTGGGTAGGTGATTTATCTTCTCTTCCAATTAGACATTTTCACAGCGGTGGCATCATCAATCACCAAGGGGGAAATAGCAGTTCTCTAGTAATGAAAGGAGTTTCTCGAATTTGGTCTTGGGCAGAGAATTATCATTACAGGATATCTGCCATACATATCTCAGGGGGTGACAAACTGGGAAGCAGATTATCTGAGTTGTCAATCTTTTCATCCTGGAGAATAGTCTCTGCATCCGGTAGTGTTCAATTAGATCTTGTATCGCAAGGACCCTTCTATTATCAAGATCTCCAGTCTCTCAACTTGAAGGGTTGGAGATTGAAAGCTTTATTTAGCAACAGATAAGTTTTTCTATTGAGGTGATAGAAACCTTAATCCAAGCCAGAAAACCTGTTACTAGAATACATTATCTCAAGATTTGGAAAACTTTTCTAGAGTGTTGTGAAAGGAATAACTTCAGTTGGCATTATTTCAGAGTTTCTAACATTCTTCAATTTTGAATAAATGTTTATCTGCCAGCTCTCCAGAAGGTCAGATTTCAGCTTTGTCTGTGTTGTATAACAGAAAGATTGCAAAACTACCTGATATTTAACATTTTGTCCAGGCTTTAGACAGAATCTGTCCTGGAAGGATTGGTCAACACAGGGGTTGAAGAAAAAAGAATGCATTTAGATAGCACTTAACTCTCCCTGAAATGTGGTAATAGTAACATCAGTGTCTGGAAGTGTACTTAGGTGATGTATTTAAAATATAACCTTTATTGGTTTAAGTTAAAAAATTCAAAGAACACACAAACACACAGTTAAAATTACAAAAGAATTTAAACTGTTGGAACAATATATTGTCCAATAAGTAAGGGTAATGGGTTAATTGGAAGTGTCACTCTCCAAAAAATGGAGTGGCACTAGCGTGGGTGTAAATTATTGTAATGTTCCCACAAATTGATCTGGTATGTAGATGATTATAAGATACTGTAATCTTGGAACAAGAGAATCTTGCACCAATTATATTTGGAATCTGTATGCTAGTGATAAACCAAGGTCTCACTGGTGTATCATAATTGTACAATACTGTGATCTTGGAACAAGAAGTCTTGTACCAATTATATTTGGGATATATATGTTCGTGATAAACCGAGGTCTCACTAGTATATCCTTTATTAATAAAGATCACGTAATGTGACTATATCTAGCTGTGGGTTGTAGAAACCAGTAGAATATTACTGTGTATGTGTCTGAAGTCAGGTTCGATTTACTCAAAGTCACTTGTCAGTGGCTCATTTTAAAGAAAGTTTCATGTCTCATGTTTAAGGTACATAAGAAATTTATAAATAAAATAAGTATACGATTTCTAATGAATTGCAAAAATAATAATATTATAAAGGGCTATTCCATACAATAGTCTCAAGGATTTAATGCTATAGCTGTAGTGTCCACACAATCACTAAAAATTGGGATCTTGTAATCTTAGTGTTGGATATACATGGTAATTTGAATTTATATTAATCATACCCTTGTTCATTCACAATGTATCAGAGGAGATAATTGAAGATTGAATAGAAAATATTGAGTGGTCACTTGTCAGTGACTCATTTTCAAAAAAAATGAATAAAAATTCTTGTGTGGGAGTATTCAAATCCACTTCGCAATAAAATAATATCAAATAAATACTTAAGGTTAGTCACTTGGTTTCAGATAGTTTTGGTAATTATATCTGATATATTAGCAAACAGGATAGTTTTTATATTGAAACTGTCCCAAAACACAATTGGATTGTAGATTTATTAAGATGGTATGGTTAGACAAGTAGCTGAGTTGTTAGCTCTGATATACTTTTCAAGTGGGTTGAAATTTGAGATTCATTGCTACCAGACTAAGTTTCAGTGTTGTATCAAACGTATTTGAGATTGTAAAGGTGCTTACTGCAACTTATTAGACACAATTCATACACACACCAGTTTATTTGTATTTCTATGTTGCAGTCTTTTTACAGGTTGCACAGATCATTCGTGGTTAGTTACAAAAATAATAGCTAGAGTCAGTTAGATAACATTCATTCTCACTGGACTGTATTCTGGTTGCTAATTGGCTGCCGTTGTGCAAATAGCCCAGGTTACTTAAAATTAATGTTAAATACAACCGTGATTAGTAAATCACTTGAACGTTCAACACAACTAGATGTTGTAGAATAACAGCTGCAACGGTTATTTGCTGTCTATTGTGACCAGTTAGATAAATAATATATCTTAGAATGGTCGCTGTTGATGCGACTCTGTTGTTTATTAAACATACACTGTGGTTAATTCCCCATTAAACCTGGCATTACTAAATAAGTATTAGTATCAAACACCTCTAGGTTTTCATTCATAGAGTTTGGACAATTCTATTGTTCTAATTTTCTATAGATCAACAACATATTCTTTAAGTTAAAGGGTTTAAATTCAATTGCTGAGTTTAAAATTAAGTGAGGGTTGAAAGGAGTTCAACACCCTCCCCTGACATGTTTCGCCGTCTTAGTAGCGGCTTTTTCAAAGGTGACGCGCGCCCGCGTTCACGGGTGTTTATCACCTTAACTCCACCTCCAGGACTCAATCTCCAACCAATCAGAGCCATCCTAGTATCTGACGGTTTTGTATTCTGAAATTTCTCATGTGCCCAGAACAAGGATACGTCCATGGAGATTATTGACAGATTTTCACTTGTTGGAAAATTGTTGTGTCTACGGACTGGGATGATCATCTGGAATTTGTTAAATATAGGCTATAAAAATTCTGGTACAGTAACTTTATAGTCATCTGCAATTTCTGACATATGAATAGAACTTTAATAGCTTATGATCTGAAATATAAATTAAGTTAGTGCTAAATAAACGTGAAGAGATTAATGATGATGGAATAAATGAAAATGAAACAGAGAAAATAAAGTTAAAATAGGAAATAATGATATTGACTGAAAAGGGGAATAAATGACACAGAAACATGTATGTAAGTGAATAGTGTGACAATTACCAGCTGGGATGATGGCTGGTGATGTATGGTGATTAAAATGAAGGTGATCATAAGTTAAGGTCATAATGACTGACGAGAATGAGTGAATGATGAGTGATGTATAGGAATGTTTGAAAATAAGGTGAATGAACAAACTTCATTAGAATATCTATGAAAGGATAATAAAAAGTGTTGTGTATCCATTAGGTCGCTAAAAACTAAGTGGTATGACTGGGCATACTGAAGTTGTGAGAGGGAAGATTAGTGGAATGTGAATCGTAGTGGTTGGGATTGACTGAAGTGCAAGAGAATATTAATGGCGTGAACAGTGAATTATTAACAAGGTGAGGTAGCTTAGTCAATGTTGAGTGAATGTGAGTGAAAATGAGGAATAAAAGGAACTGAAAGGGGAGTGATAAAGTGCAGGGTGTGTAGGTTGTGTGTAGTGGACCAATTACTAAGCCGGAATAAGGCTTAGGTATTAAATAGACGTGGTTGGCTTAAAGTGAAAAGGAAAAAATAAATAAAACACATAAATTGTGTGTGTATATAATATCTGTGGTTGGAACTGTATAAGATTTTACAGATTATTCTAGTTTATGTACCAGTATTAATTTTTAAGCCTTGAGATGATTCTATAAAAGTCTGAAAGTATAAATTTCTTCTGTTTAAATAAACATGGAGTAATTGTTCTGCTCATTTAAGCCTTTGGGGTGTACACAATTCATCAGATAAATCCATCTTGTTTCTATCTTTAATAATGAATTCTCCAGGTCTCCTCCTCTTAGGCCTAATGATAGTTTTTGTACGCCGTAACATTGTAGCTCTGAGGTTTTAGATTGGTGATGTTTCAAGAAATGTGAGGCTACGGAAGTAATTTTTCTTTCTTGGATCACATCATTTGGTGCATTTCAAATGTTCCGGAGATGTTCCATAATTCTTGTATGGAGTTTTCTGGTCGTCATACCTATGTAAGTCAGTTGACATGTACATTGGAGAGCATAAATGTCTCCAATAGTGTTGCAGCTTATATAAGATCTAATAGGATGTTGATTACCAAATCTGTCAATAATGATCTTTTTCTTCTTGATCATGTGACTACAAGTGGAACAACTGCCACACGGGAACGAACCTGTTTCAGTAATTTTGCGTGGGTGACTTTTCTTAACATAATGACTAGGGCTGAGTATTTCTTTTAAATTTCTTGATCGTCTGTACCCTATATCAGCTCTATCCCCAATGTAGTTCTTTAATTGCTGGTCTGCTTGTAATATATACCAATGTTTTTGGATTATATCAGCAATTTGGTTTGACTGATCATTGTGCGTTAAAATCAACCTTGTTTTGTTATCCAAGATCTTATTTTTCACTTTCAATAAGTCTGCTCGTGGAGTCTGGTAGGATCTTCTTTTGGCTTTTTTAATGGTTCTTTTACTGTATCCTCTGGACAGTAATCTATTTTCCAATTCAAGTGCTCTGATTTTAAAGGTTTTCTCATTCGAGCAATTGCGTCTTAACCTTAGGAATTCACCTACTGGGAGGGACTTAGTGGTATTGGAAGCATGAGCGCTGGTAGCGTATAATACGTTATTGGTAGCTGTTTTTTTCCTGAAGAGATCTGTGCTTACAGATCCATCACTTTCTTTGTGGATTGATAGATCTAAAAAAGGCAATTTGGGTCTGTCCTGGACTCAAGCCAATTTCCCCTCCATGAAATTTGAATTTGGTTCTTAGAATTTTACAAGCTCTACCTTTTGAGCCAATGCATTGTTTAGACATAAAATTTATTTCATGGAAAGTTTTATTTGTGTTAGTAATTTCTTCTGCCAGAAGGTTATCTGAACTTTCAGCTCCTTCTTTTGAACCTCCATATCTTATGTTTCACCGAGATAAGGCAGTTTTAAGACCTAAATTTGATTTTTACCAAAAGTAGTCTCAGCTGATAATATAAATTAAAAGATTATTGTTCCATCTCTCTGTCCTAATCCACAAAATTTAAAGGAAAGGCTGCCTCATAATTTGGATGCGGTTAAAACTTTAAAGTTTTATTTACAAGCTACCAAGATTTTAGACAATATTTTAATATTTTTGTTCTTTTTCAGGTCCTCGGAAGGGTTTGAAATTATCAGCTGTATCTTGATCTGCTTGGCTTAGATCTTTGATTCTCAAAGCTTACTTGGAGGCAGGCAAACCTCCTCCAAAATGTATCACAGGTCATTCCACTAGATCCGTTTCTACTTCTTCGGCATTGAAAAATGAGGCTTCTGTAGAACAGATTTGTTATGCAAGAAATTGGTCATCCCTACATACTACAGGCAGCAGTGTCTGTAAAAAGATTTCTACCGTTTAATTCCTTTCCATTTTTCTCCCACCCATCATAACTGGTGGACTCCACAGCTTTGGTATATGATCCTAGACATAATGAATCATGGACTCTCACCACCTTATGAAAGAAAACAAAATTTATGCCTACCTGATAAATTCCTTTATTTCATGGTGGTGAGAGTCCACGACCCCACCCAAAACTTTTGCGGAAAGAAAATACATTTTTTGTGATAGTTCCTTATTGCACCTCTATTTTCCCTGCTTTGTCATTTAGTACCTTTTACTTTTATTCTCCTTACTTGGCTAAATGTACAATTTCGGATCTCTATTAGGGATCAATAAGGATTTGGGGCTTGAAAACCCAGTGCTGAATTATACACTATATTGACAAAATTATAAAGGATTAAAAGAGTAACACTTTATTAAACATATCTGCAACACAATACTTTAACTATTAGAAACAGTATAGGGGGGAAAGGGTTAGCGCTCCAAAAACAGGAGTGGTCTGAGGAACAACTATATAACAATGATTATCATATAAATTTTAAAAAATGCAGTTTTATTAAATATACAAAATTAACCTGACAAACATATACGTGCCGGCACAAACATATAATGTGTTATGATCAAAGAGTTAAAAAGCAGTTCCTAGGCTAAATGACAATAAGTAAACGTATGGTTAAAAAATGTGAGAAAGTCAAATCCTGCGCAGGAGGATCAATATTGTAAATGGACCTTTGTGATATTTTAAACAAATAGATCCTCTGACTGATATGATCCTTAGATATTGTCTCAGAATAGCCGCTATAGCGGTGATACCTTGAGATGATTTGTTTCCGTGTGTTTTCTCTCGTTGTGGTCTTTAAGAGTCAGAGGATCTATTTGCTTAAAATATCACAAAGGTTCATTTAGTATATTTAATAAAACTGCATTTTTTAAATTTATATGATAGTTAATCATTGTTATATATTTGATCATCAGACCACTCCTATTTTGGAGCGTTAACCCATTCCCCCTATAATGTTATAGTACTTTTGAGTAACTTTCACACTACCCTCCTTTTTTTACAATACTTTAACTAAAAATGGGACTAGTTAGAGATGGGTATATTACAACCGCCCCAACTTCAGTCACTATAGTCCCAACACAGAACTTTAAAATAAAAAGGGGCCAGGGTACCAGAATCATAAAATCCATAGAACTAGGGAATCACATATCAAAAATACACACAGCAGACTCTCCTGTGCGCTCATTGGCGTCCTACCTGCCTGTAAGCTGCTGTGATTGAACCCAGTCAGCCGATTTCTGACTTATTCCCTAATTCTTAATACACAATCAGTCATTCACCCATATATTTAGATCTCAGTCTCTATTCAAGTAACGCTTGTGTAATAATTCACGTAGTGCTATATTTATAATATACCCAAAAATCACCAAACTTATTATCAAATCTATGTAATGTATCCATCAAGTGTCTCAATAGATGGGCATATCATTACTGGATATATAAAAGCACTTTCAATGAGGGATACTATGTTTCTTAATGGGAAAACAAACACACTCGTTAGTTAGAATCACCCGCAGGACCAGAGGGGGTCATTCTAACTAACGAGTGTGTTTGTTTGCCCATAAATATAGCGCTACTCGAATTATTATACAAGTGTTAGTTGAATAGGGACTGAGATCTAAATATATGGGTGATAGTGTTTGAGAGGCGGGAGTTTTGGCGGTTTAGGGGTTAAAATGTTTATTGATTGCGTAAGTTGATTTGCGATAAGGCCAAAAAAGTGTGCGGTTCCCCTAAATCTGCAAGACTCATAATTGTTTATTAAAAATTAGGGAATAAGTCAGAAATCGGCCGACTGAGTTCAATCACAGCAGCTTGCAGGAAGGACTCCTCCTCTGGAGAGTCTGCTGTGTGAATTTTTGATATGTGATTCCCTATTTCTATGGATTTTATGATCCCTTCTGGTACCCTGGCCCCTTTTTATTTTAAAGTTCTGTGTTGGGATTATAGTGACTGAATTTGAGGTGGTTGTAATATACCCATCTCTAACTAGTCCCAATTTTAGTTAAAGTATTGTTACATATATGTTTAATAAAGTATTACTCTTTTAATCCTTTATCATTTTCTAAGTGTACAATTGACATAACGGTGAAGTGGGAGGGTTGAAGTGTTCTTGATAGTTTGGGAAAACTTTGCCTCCTCCTAGTGGCAGTGAAGTGAATTGCAGGTGTAATGAATCGTGGTCTCTTACCACCATAAAAGAAAGGAATTTATCAGTTAAGCATGCATTTTATTTTCATTCCTAATACAATTACATACAACAAGTTCCTGTGACTAAGGGCTCGATGATCTAAACCTCGCCAGATCAGACATGGTTTTTCTCTCCAACCCTCACAGGGGCTGTCCTGTTGAAATGATCGTAAAAATGGGGCATGCTAGATGGCTTCTATTGAAAGTAATAAGAGCTTGATGGATAGGGACACTTCGCTACTTAGAGTGAAGTTGGCAGGGAGCAGGGGGCGAATTTTCGATATTAAATCCTGCAGCTGATATAAATTACATTACATTGTTTTCTGCATATAGCATCTTACATTTGCCTATATTTTCGTATGCATTTGTTTTTCTATTAGGGTATAAAGTATTTTGAGTGTTTTGAGAAAAGCTCGCCAACTGAAAAAACTGTGAGATCTGTAGTGCAAAAATCTGTACAGAATTACGCTGGTATTAGAGAGACAATTTCATATACGCCCATGGAACGCCCATGTTCAGCCCATTTTACGAAAAAACAACAATTACGCTTTGTATTTTGTTTTTATAAGTATGAATTTCAAAGTGATTTTTGTGCATCCAGTGTATTTAAATTTTGATTTACACTGTTTATCTTTAATACGATTTATTCCTGTGTAATTTACAAACTAATTTTATGTTTTAGGTAAAATAAGATTTTTTGGTGAAGAATTTTGTTACGATTTTTGATGCACCTTAACAATACAATTTTTTACTGCTTATATGTGTGTGAATGGTTACATTTTTCCTTTGAAATAATGTTTAAAATAAAAAATATATTGTGCACTTATCGTATGAAAGTATACGCCCCTTAGCGAGACGCCTTTATTCAGGATAAAAAGTGGCTTTAGATCAATTCACCAGGGAAATAAAAAGACTGGTGAGAATTATTTAATAATCTTGCAAGCCCAAAGAGTTTTAGATCATCAGACCACTAGAGCGAAGATTTTATATCAAGGTTCAAACTGTGTTACACACCATGTAACAAATTGCTTAATGTTGTTTTACATTTGCAAAAGCCAAGCTGATGTAGGAAATATTTGTAGTTTGTCTACAAACTGCATTTACATATGTCTGGCATAGCGTTACTGTACTGTGGTATAACTTTTGATTGTTTTGCAGATCAACATTGTGGAGGTGAATTAGGAGACTACACAGGATATATTGAATCTCCAAACTATCCTGGAGATTACCCAGCTCACGTGGAATGTATCTGGAACATTAACCCACCCCCAAAAAGGAGGATACTTATAGTTGTCCCAGAAATATTTCTTCCAATTGAAGATGAATGTGGAGATGTTTTAGTAATGAGAAAAAGTGGTAAGATTAAAGCATATGTTTCATTGTTACAAATATTTTTGCAGGTTATCTATATTACTAGGATTGTCCATCCTAAGATTGTGGGGTCTTACTGTGGACGTAGAGCGCAAAATTGCACTTTCTTGTGATTCTTGCGCTCCACTCAGTAATATTGTGCGCTGGTATTACAAGTTGAGTGCAATGCAAACGCGACCTCGCATTTGCTTTGCATGTAAGCCTTGCTTTCTCTAGCGCACACATAGATGTCGTCAGACACGGCAAAGAACCTAGCGCAGCGCAGGGGGTAAGAGCAGCAAATAAAAAATATATATGTATATAAGCATATACATATATATTTACCATTTAAAACACAGTCCCTAAATAAAGGAACTGTACACTTTATTTGGGGAGCAATTGGGAGACATTTTTTTAATTTACGAAAGGTCTGATCTCTGGTTAATTGCACTTAGCACTACTGCGAGCTTGTGGTAGCATTAACTAGCCACTTTTAATGGCTGGTTATTTAACGTGCACCCTTAAAAGGGCAAATCTGACCCTTTACGGGCACACGTTAAATTAGCGCTCCACTTGTAATCTAGCCTATTGTGTTTTTTTAAGGCTCACATTTCACTATTCTGTACTACTTTTTTACATCTAGCCGTTTGTAACACATGGTTATCATCTTCCCGGCAACTGACTTATTCCCATCCCGTCTAAATGGATCAAATGCATATACTTATTGGCCTGTGTATATACATTATGTGTGTGGCACTTATCGTGCTGTAGACTCAAGACAAACCGGATTACTTTAGAGACCATCCTGGAGTCATTTGATCATCATCCAACTTTAGAAGTTATTTGCAATCATCAGGCTTGTAGAGTCATTAGCTAAGGTAAAATATTCTGGGTGCTGACTTCAGAATGGTTAGCAGATTACCTTACTGATTACTTCACAAGCATGAACAGCCAGTAAAGGCCTCTGGGTATGCTTCAGGATGGCTTCTGATGATTAGTCTGGAATCATCTATTACTTCAGAATGACTCTAGGAAAATCATCCTTATTTAACTTATTCAAGTGTATATTTTTCTTTTTTTTCTTTCTAAAATCTATTCATCAACCCTATACATGGCACACACACTAAAAAACACAGTGTGGCTCCTAATTTGAAAAATGTTGGACAGTCCAGAAAAAAATGGTATTGGGATAGATGAAAAAAATTAAATGTATATTAGCAATAAATCATTTTAGACTTTAAAACACGACTGCTTTCTAACTGGGATAATAAGAATTGATTAGAGTAAAATAGCTTAGAAATTACTTGGAATGTTCTTGGAATTAAAAAAATGTTTTCTTTCTTTTGTTAATAATTAAATTCTTTGAAATTTGCAGCCTCTCCAACCTCCATAACTACATATGAGACATGCCAGACATATGAGAGGCCGATTGCTTTCACATCCAGGTCAAGGAAACTTTGGATACAATTTAAATCTAACGAAGGAAATAGTGGTAAAGGCTTTCAAGTTCCATATGTTACATATGATGGTAAGGAATGATATTTTGTACAAGATGATTATTCATTTACCTTGTAATAACCTTGTACTAGAACTGTGTTATTGTTAGTCTGACCCATACCAGTCACATTTGTGTGCCAGTTGTCTTATGCACAACCAGATGTATTTTTATAGCAGGCCACAATAATGTGTGTATATCAAAAGTCTTTTCCATGGTTTAACTGCTGGTTTACATACTCCATGGAATGTTCTACCTTTCTCAGTTCTCGTTTTTCCAAGAACTTTAATCTTTTTCTAGAAACTCACTTTTTAAAAAAAGAGCCTACTCCTTAATTTCCTTACACCCTCATTGCGTTACCTTCTTTACCAACTGATACAGCTTGATAGCCTAAAGTCAGTCTATTCCATAAAGGCTAATTCATAAATTCTTATCTCAATTTTCTTCCCCACAAACGCTAGATTAGGAGTTTTCAAAAGAAGAGAGCAAACTTTGGACTTTTATAGTATAGGTGTATGGTCATGTAGTTCTCTAAGCTTTGTACTGGGACCGAACGTGATATTTTTAGTAATGATGTTCTATTTGTAACTTCACAGAGGATTATCAACAACTTATAGAAGACATTGTTCGAGATGGGAGATTATACGCCTCTGAAAACCATCAAGAAATTTTGAAAGTATGAACCTTAATGTGTTTATATTTATTTTACTAGGATTGAGAGGGTAATCCTACATAAATTAATGTTTTCAATTTTTTGTTTCCCAGGACAAGAAGCTGATCAAGGCTCTCTTTGATGTATTGGCACATCCCCAGAATTATTTCAAGTACACAGCGCAGGAGTCAAAAGAGATGTTTCCAAGATCTTTTATTAAGCTGCTGCGTTCTAAAGTTTCCAGATTTTTACGGCCTTTCAAATAGCCTTATTTTCATATTTTTATTTTTTTTATTTTTTTATTATTCATGTTCGTCCAGTAATTTTATTTCCCCTCGCAGTAGAAACCTTTGCAAATAAAGATATTTTATCATGGATTTGGAAGAATAATGCCTAGGGCTAATCTAAAAATATTCCTGTGTGGACACCGCAGACTGCAACATTTGGATTCCAAACTGAAAAAAAAAAGTTTAGACCACTTTTTCAGGAAGAAAGCCCTTCCTTTGTATTAATTTACAAAGCAGCATTTTATGTTCCTAGAAAATCAAAATTACCATTCATTTGGAACTGAGCTTTCAACGTGCTCCTACAACAGAGGTTGAAACCTTAACAGGTGGTTGCTTTTAAAGAGGCTTACACAATATTTTTGATTTATGATGCAACATCCTTGATAAGTGGAAAAGCATTGAAAATGATCACTGTTGAAACCTCTTTTTGGACAAACACAAACCAGTTGGTACACTTCCCTTTCTTCAACTGATATTTTAGACTGCAGTAGCCATATAAAATAATAGCTTTGTGCTATCTCATAAGCAATATCTCAGTTCCTTGATACACCTTGAGATAATGCCATTTGTAATTTAACTTGATAATTATAACTATTTCCATTAGTTTTTAAAAGCCATTGGTTATGGACATAAGCACTATTCAACGACTTGCTGGGTATCACACACCAACAGCATAATGTAACCTGCAAGAAATCCAAGATTTTATGTTTGTCTAAATGATGGAAATGTTCTTCCCTTAGCATGTTAGTTTAAACTACAGTATGTTCAGTATAATGTGGAAGAAGAAAATTCCTCCGAAATGACATTAGATTTAAACTGTCCCAGAATGCTTTGTTACACACATACACAAACACACAGAACTTTTCTGATGTCTCCTTCAAGAAAGACACAAGCAGATCTTGGACTGCAGTTGCAGCTGATCCACAGTAATGGGTTTCTCACAGAAAGTGGAGATACAACAAAATATGCTCTCTAATAAGTGGGGCTCCCTAGAACTTTTTTCTTTGGAATGGCTAAGAAGAAATATTTTATTATTATTGTTCAGTTAAAGAAACTACCTGAAAACCTGGAGAGAAAATAGAGTATTATGAAAAGAAAAGGATGCGTGTAGTATAAATAATATTTTATGTTTAAATTGCACTTGAGTTTTATATGAGGAGTTTTCGAGAGGAGGGAATGTTTTCCTTGAGGGTCTTGCATTCAACACGAAACCAAAAACAAATGATTGTATAGAATGTCTTGCATCGTGTTATGAAAGATGTCCATTTTTCATTGCTATTCATTACAATTTAGCAAACTGAATTTGAAGATTGAGGAATAAAATGTATTCTCGTTTTTAAAACGGCAAATGGTTATAAAAATGACATCATGTCATTTTAAAATAGTGCGATAAAAATCTTGGATATGTAAATTACTTTTCTATTTCTAAACAAATCAAACTACTAAAAAGGTATATTCTATTTAAGGTTTCCCAACAAATAATAGATGGTTATACTTCAAACAAATAAAAATTCACTGGCCTCTATTTAACAAGGTCTGGGGGACCTGATCTGACAGTGCGGATCAGGTCCGCCAGACCTCGCTGAATACGGAAAGCAATAAGCTCTCTGTATTCTGCATTGCCCCAGCAGCTCACAAGAGCTGCTGGTGCAACGCCGCCCCCTGCAGACTCGTGGCCAATCAGCCGCCAGCAGGGGGTGTCAATCAACCCGATCGTACTCGATCGGGTTGAATTCCAGCGATGTCTGTCGTCCTGCTCAGAGCAGGCGGACAGGTTATGGAGCAGCGGTCTTTGTGACCGCTGCTTCATAACTGCTGTTTCTGGCGAGCCTGAAGAAGTCCTTTCGGAGCTTTATAGATAGGCCCCACTGTCTTGATTTGAATACTAGAAATGTAAAAAAATGTGTAGATACAGACGGATAAGATTGTTAAAACCTCTGATGTTGCAACTCACATTTCAATTTGTAGCAAAAACTGGAATCTAACTTTGTAAGAGGTTCATGTTTTATGTGCAGAGAATTAAAGCAACAGAAGTCTTCTGACATTTCAACATAAAAGGGACGATTTCTCAAATGTAAGGCGGACAAGATTCACTGTAGCAAATCATGTCCGCACGACATCGCTAAATGCTGACAGCATATGTTGTCGACCAGAAATGCTTGTGCAATGCCGCCCCCTGCACATTCACGGCCTATCGGCCACTAGCAGAGGGTATCAATCACATCTGATCGGGATGATTGCAGTCCGCCATCTCAGAGGTGGCGGACAAGTTAAGGAGAAGCGGTCTTGAGACTTTTGCTGCTTGATAAATCGGCCCCTAAGTATGAATGTTATCCAAGCATTGTATAATTCCTGTTGGGTTATGGAAGCCATGGATGGCAGGTTATGATTTTTTCATTTCATATCAGATATACTTAAATGGTAAAATGAAATATCTCATAATCTTGGGACCGAGAGATACCATTTTATTTTATTATTATAGTTATCATCAAGGAATTAGTGTGCTAGTTGTTTTTTTAGGCATGGCTTTCCTTAAACTTAAAACTGTCATTGCAGCAATACTCAAGATCATACAAAGCTGTAGTTTCATTATGTGAGGTCTCCTTTTATTCATTTGAATTACAAAAGTGATTTCAGCTTTCAGAGGAATACAGATTAGCAGGGACATAAGCTCAGGAGCCGGCCCATTTCTGGAGCACAATGTGGCAGCAGTTTTGCAAGAATTTTATCCATTTGCAAGATCACTAGAGGGCAGCACTGTTTCCTGCCATTTAGTGATCCAGATGCCTACCTAGGTATCTCTTCAGCACAGAATATCATGGGAACGAAGCTAATTTGATAATAGAAGTAAATGGAAAGATTTTTAAAATGGTATTCTCTGTCTGAATCACAAAAAAAAATGTTGAGTTCCATGTCCCTTAAGAATGACTCAGATTAAAAGCTAAAAAATAAAATTAAAAAAATTGAAAGCTAGATCAACCATCTAGGGGCTTGAGTGTTGATTTCCTGGAAACAAATTAGTCACTTAAACCATATAGTAGAGAAAAAGATTGAGCCTAATTTCCCTGTACAGTTTTAAAAACATCAAAATTCCCATTATTTGGTAAGAGCACAGGTGACAAAGCACATGACCATGGTGTGGTCTAGAAATGTTATCACACGTGATGCTGATAGGAAATACTGTAACTTGGGGATAGTTCTTTGGTAAAAGTGATTATGGGAAGTCTGCATCTAGGTTGTCCCCTGGTTCAAGGGCAAACAGGTATTTATACTTCCTAATATCATCTCCTGTAATGGTTATTGATTAAGTATGTTTACATCAAAGCATTGTCCTTGGGTTTGCAGAAAGGCATACAGTGGTTATTGATTGAACAATGTTCTTTAGTAGAAAATCATTTCTATGCCATATCTTTCATCCTGTTTTTTACATAATTACAGGAGGACATTTCTCTCAGTTGTTAATTTTAGTATATTAAAAATATCTTAACTGCCCTAGTGTTCTGGTGCAGTGTTACCAGATGAGTGATATGGGAACATTATACGGTTTCCAGAGAGGATTTATATGGCACTCTCAATTCCCATTGTAATCAGGTTTTGTTGTTCTTATAGTAAAGCTGGAACATATGGAATTAGTTTTTTTTAACCATTCCAAAGTGTAGCTTCAGATATTTACTATAAACTTCTTTATTAATATCAACTTGTCAAATGATTATGTATATTGTATATGGCATGCTTTTTGTGCGTAATTGGAACTGTATAAATGTTATGTGCCACAAAATTAAGATCTTTGCATGTCACAAATTGCTATTCCTCTCTAATAAACTACTCTTATAAAAAATCATAATAATGGACATATAAGAAACTAAGCTATCTTGATAGACCATGTATTTTACAGCAGATGGCAACCGCCATGTTCCTGCTTATTTTTGTCATATAATCTGACTTCTATGCAGCTTTGTAGAGATACCCTTTTCTGGAAAGATACCATGATAAAATAAATAAATAGATGTTGTTAAACAAAGTTCATATATTATATATTAGCTGTTTGTTCTTATACTATAGGCCGTTTATCTGTGGACCATACAGTAACTTTTTTCTCTGTAAACTAATAGTCAATTCCAATTTTATACACAAAATGTATTTGTCTATATTTTGAGGTTTTACTTTCTACATACTGAACATGAAACCTCTTTAATATATTTTAGAATCTGTTTCCTAACTGTAGGTTAATGGGCAGAGATGACAATGGGGCCGATTTATTAACAGTCGGACGACGGACGGACATGACCCGCTGTAGCAGATCATGTTCGCCCAACATCACTGAATGCCGATAGCATATGCTGTCGGTATTTAACATTGCACAAGCAGTTCTGGTGAACTGCTTGTGCAATACCGCCCCCTGCAGATTTGCTGCTAATCGGCCGCTAGCAGGAGATGTCAATCAACCCGATTGTATGAGATCTGGCGGATTTATGGCCGCAGCCTCAGAGGAGGCGTACGAGTTAAGGAGCAACGGTCTTAAGACCGCTGCTTCTTAACTCCTGTTTTCGGCAAGCCTGAAGGCTCGCTCGGAAACAGGAGCATTCAGGGCCATTCACTCCTTAAAAGGATACTGAACCCGATTTTTTTTTTCATGATTCAGATCATGCAATTTTAAGCAACTTTCAAATTTACTCATGTTACCAATATTTCTTCATTCTCTTGCTATCTTTATTTGAAAAAGAACACATCTAAGCTAAGGAGCCAGGCAATTTTTGGTTCAGAACCCTGGACAGCCCTTGTTTATTTGTGGGTAAATGTATCCACCAATCAGCAAGAACAATCCAGGTTGTTCACCAAAAAGGGGCGGTCTTCTAAACTTACATTCTTGCTTTTCAAATAAAGACACCAAGGGAATGAAGAAAAATTGATAATAGGAGTAAATTAGAAAGTTGCTTAAAATTGCATGCTCTATCTGAATCACAAAAGAAAAAACTTGGGTTTAGTGTCCCTTTAATAAATCGGCCCCTCTGACTTTAGTGAATCTACTGCATTAATGCTTAGAAACATCTAATTATAGAGTTTTAGTTCTAACTTTTTGTTCCCAAGAATAAAAGTGAATGGAAATATAATTTCTCTAGTAAGTGTTGCCTTGGTTCTGAAGTTATGTCCTTATAGTAGGTTTTATCATCATTTGTTCCATAAATTGATAGTTACTTTTTATACTTCCCTAAAGAAAGTAACTTTATCCTGAATTTCAGTTTCCTAACTCCAGGAGTTTATACAGATGCTCACCAACCTCTGCAGTGCATTGAAACAAAGGCAAATTTATTAATTTGGGGAAAGCTCCAAAATATCTTAGAATTGTAAAATAAATTAGGAAACACAAAAGTGGTCTTGGTGACAAGCAGTGTTCCCTCTAAGGCCAGTTTTGTGAGTGGCCCAGTAGTGAAACAGTTAATTATAGCAATTAGCAAACACTACCGAATGCAGACGGCAAGGTATGGTTCCCTTATTAACTGTTTCACTGCTGACAAGTGTATTTTTGGAGGTATTGCCAATCCTATATCTTGAAGCATTAATGACATATGCTCCCCACCCAAGGAAACATATATACTCTATTTTATATAATAAAATATTTGCAATTACTCCCCTTTCCCATAAATACAGGGACAAATAAACTGCTCTATAATCATACAGATGTTTTGTTTGTGTGGGATAGTTTTAACCAATCTTACTCTTTAAAATGGCTACATCTGTGTCTATCAAAATGTATCTGTAAATAAACTGTCTGGTGGTTACCTCCAGCTTTCTGTTCACACTGGTCAGCCAATAGACAGCAGGAATGTCTCTGGCAGTCATATTGACTGCGCTGACCATATACATATCACAACGGGCAAAATCCAGTTCTATTTTTCAGTAATTCTCTAATGGTTTTGGATCACTATACAGATTTTAAAGCATAGGCATCTCAAGTGTGGGAGTGGGGGGCAGGGCTGGCCCCTTAAATAATGGCTGCTCAATAGGTTTTTCTTCAACTGTGATCATCCCTCATCATATAGTGATGTTTTCCCACCACTTTATAAATATAAGCTCGCACATTCATGTAGGTGAATGCTTAAAGGGACAGTCTAGTCTAAAACAAACTTTAATTGTTCAGATAGGGCATGTAATTTTAATCAATTTTCAAATTTACATCTACCACCAATTTTGCTTTGTTCTCTTAGTATTCTTAGTTGAAAGCTAAACCTAGGAGGTTCATATGCGTTTTTACAGTTTTACACCACTAGAAGGTGTTAGTTCATGTGTTTCATATAGATAACACTGTGCTCATGCACGTGGAGTTCCTAGGAGCCAGCACTGATTGTTATCTTATTTCAGTTCTTTTGACAGACTTGCATTTTAGCCAGTCTGCAGAAGCTTAGATACAAGGTAATCACAGAGATAAAAAGTGTATTAATATAACTGTGTTGGTTATGCAAAACTAGGGAATGGGTAATAAAGAGATTATCTTTTAAAACAATAAATATTCTGGTGTAGACTGTCCCTTTAATTATTTTATTAGCAGGTGTTTATCATTGCAATTATTAGTGGCTGCTCTGAATAATTAGTGGAACCCAGAGCACCCCCTATATATAGTTCCAGGATACATCACTGTTAAAAGGGATTTGTATCACTATAGGGCAGTTTATAAACTGGCCTTTGTATTCATTTAAACCCTTTTGCTCTGGGTCTAATATAAATGTTAAAAATACTGTGCAGCCATTTTAATGTGTTGGTCTGTACATGGTATCTCTAAACCTGCAGCAAATCCATAGTATTCTGAGACACACTTTGTCATCTGTTACCTTAATTAAACCCTAACACAATTAAAGGTTTCTTTTAAACAATACAATGTTTAAAGGGGCGTTAAACACCTGTTCTTTGGTGTACAAATTGTGCTTGTCTCACAGGGCCTAGAGAAGCTGAAAAGCAAATTCTCTATCCCAGGTTTTCTTTCAAAAACGGAAAAGAAATAGCTCCCTTATAAAAATTGCAGCATTTTGTAGAAAACCTATATTACAGAATTTGCTTTTTGGACGATCTTGGAAGCATTTGCCAAGCAGATTCTGTAAACAAAGGGGCATTTACAGTTTGCTATAATTAGCATTGCAACTACTTTACAATTATAAGCACATTACCTACAGTTTTACTCAACTTCCCAAGCTACAAACGCTTCTTTTCTCTGTCCAATTATATAGAAGTCAATTTTATTAAACCTTCTATCATCACGTGGGATACAGTTATATTAAATGCAAGTGCTAATATAATCTACTTAAAAAAAAAGCTTAAAAATATCTAGAAACAATATTCCAGTATGTACATGGCTAAAGGGGTTGTAGTGAATGCTATGCTCAAAGTTCCAAGAAGGGCCTGGTATACAGACAAAAGAAGAATATATATATGTATATATATATATATATATATATATATATAATGTGTGTGTGTGTGTGTTGGTTCTGTTGCGGTTGTGGATATCACAACCAGATAGTAACAGCAACAGTCTTCATAGCTTTACTGATGAGTTACTATCAGGTAGTAACGTTTACAAATGCAATCGATTCCAGGGTTTAGAATGTTTACGCTCTGATGCATCTTTCTGTTGAACACAGATAGGATATTTTGATACTGATAACTCAAATATTATAGAATATCAAACAGTAAGTTGGGATCCACTGGTATTTTATCCATTGCTTGAGGGAAATGCATACATTGTATTTTAGGAAGAACTTTTAAGAATTATTAGAACAAGATTAACTTTAAGCACTTAAATTCAAATATTTGGTTATTTGGTCAACGACTTGGAATAATCAATTTTTCCAATTCTTTTATATCACTATAATTTCTGCTACTAGTGGTGCAGATTATTTAATACCCCCAGAATGATTTGGCCAAATTATGTTCATATTCTTTCTCATACACCTGTTCTTTCAATATTGTTTTTGTTTGTTTTTTCAATGTTGATTGTCAATTTATGTGTTTTTCTACACATACAACGCTAATTCCTCCCCATAACTGTACAGAAAACCATCTGGAAAGGAATACTTTTTATTTCTTTTCATATTATATACATTTTTAATGTAGTTCTTTATTTATTATACAATTAGTCTTTTAGTGTTACAGGTGCATTTACGGTTACTTTTTTTTATACTCTGCATCACGTGTGTCATTCTTACTGTTTTTGAATGTGTAATACTTATTTTTGTGGACAATTTAAGTTTTCCCTTCTTTTTATAATAATTACGATTTGCCTACTTGTCACATGAATGCGTTAAGAGCACGAGAAAGTAGCCAAACATGAGGTTTATAGTGTATTGAAATTTAAATGAAAATAATTACGGAAATAAAAAATAGTAGAACTTATTGTCCTAAGAGTGAAAGCACTTTTTAGGACTCCTTGTAATATATGACAATAAAATGTACAGATGTCATTTAGTTGTAATATTTAATCATTTGTTATTCACCAAAAAGGTCAGAAATACATGTAAAACGTCACTGTTCTTGTTGCCTTTAATAACTATGTACTATACAAATGTTTGCATCTGAACTGACAAGACTATAATAAAGAAATTATTATAATTTTACAATTGTATCTGTTTTTTCATATTGTGCCTGTGCTACACATATGAGACACAGTGGGTGGATCATATGTGATGAGCCCAGGAACCATTTCACTGTCTCTACAAGATGGCTTCCAGCCAAACACATATATGTACATGGAACTACTAAAATAACCCCCCACCTTCCTGAAGTATTTTATTGTATTTTATTATTAAATTATACAGATCAAAAGGTTTTAATTTTTTAAATTAGTGTTTCATTGAAAACTTAGTCTGTCAGTAATGTCAATTTCTTTTTTAAGACACGATGATTCCACTGATCATCTTAATTTCTAATGGGATATTCACCTCCTGGTCAGCAGGAGGAGGCAAAGAGCACCACATCAGAGCTGTTAAATAGCTCCTCCCTTCCCTCCCACTCCAGTCATTCTGTTTGCCTACGTTAGTGATAGGAAGAGGTAAAGTGAGGTGTTAGTATAGATTCTTCAATCAAGAGTTTATTATTTTTAAAGTAGTGCAAGATTGTGCTGCTTTGTTCTAGGGTGTAGCCATAGTCCATATCAGTCTCTTCAGTAGAGCCTTGGTCTCTTTAGAGCAATGGGAACTTGTGGGACATAATTCTCACTGCGCCTCCCATATTTCTTGCTGCCCTATAGCCTTCAGTCTGAGGTATTTATTGACTCAGCATTTTATTTTCCTCAGGTCGATGTGAGGGAGAGGACCTCTCAAGCCTGAGAGCTGCCTTGCTGCCAGGCAGAAGTTGAGGTAAGTGCAACCTTAAGTTTCTGGGGATAAGGACTCAGAATTTTCAGTGAGCACGTATTAAAACATAAGGGACTCTTTAAGAAAGTAGTTCTTTATGTTGGGACATTATACGTTTTTCCTGTGGGAAAGCTAATTGGGCAGTGTTATGTACCAAGGCACTGGGGCTGGAGTTAAGCTGCACACATTAATGGCTCCGATTGTTTCACTTCACTCATTGTATGGTTCAGCATAGGTCATGCCCACAATGGGCGGTCCTTCTGGTTTTTGCGCGCCACTCTGTAGCGCTTCAGTTCAGAGAGGCTGAGGGAAGTGCGCATTAGAGAATTTGTCCGGTCTGTTCTAGAGTCGCATGGTGAACATGCATTGCTAGTACAGACACAGTCTTTTACTTTTGTGTTGTTGTTGTCAGGCATTACAAGACGAATCGTCAGAAGAGAGGGGTTTCTAGCGATCTTCAGTCAGGTAGGAGTACTTCAGCAGAGTGCTGAGGTGCAGAGGTTGGATTGTTGTTAGTCAAACTAATTGTTTTTGCAGAAAAGGAAAAAGACATTTTTGAATTTAAAAGGACAGTAACTATTTATTATAATTAATTTTTCTCTTGTTAAGTGTATCCAGTCCACGGATCATCCATTACTTATGGGATATATTCTCCTTCCCAACAGGAAGTTGCAAGAGTCCACCCACAGCAAAGCTGCTATATAGCTCCTCCCCTAACTGCCATTACCAGTCATTCTCTTGCAAGTCTCAACATAGATAGGAGGTCGTGAGAGTCTGTGGTTTTTTATACTTAGTTTATTTCTTCAATCAAAAGTTTGTTATTTTTAAATGGCACCGGAGTGTGCTGTTTATCTCAGGCAGTATTTGGAAGAAGAATCTGCCTGCGTTTTTTTCTATGATCTTAGCAGACGTAACTAAGATCCAGTTGCTGTTCTCACACATTCTGAGGAGTAAGGTACTTCAGAGGGGGAATGGCGTGCAGGTTTTCCTGCAAATAAGGTATGTGCAGTAAAATATTTTTCTAAGGAATGGAATTGACTAAGAAAATACTGCTGATACCGAAGTAATGTAAGTAAAGCCTTTAAATGCAGTGAAAGCGACTGGTACCAGGCTGATTGATAGAGATATATGCTAAGGTATGTGCAGTAATATATTTTTCTAAGGAATGGAATTGACTAAGAAAATACTGCTGATACCGAAGTAATGTAAGTAAAGCCTTAAATGCAGTGATAGCGACTGGATCAGGCTTATTAATAGACATACATACTCTTATAAGAATGTGTTTTAAAACGTTTGCTGGCATGTTTAATCGTTTTTTAACATATGTTTGGTGATAAAACTTATTGGGGCCTAATTTTTCCACATGGCTGGCTTAAATTTTGCATAGAAACAGTTATAGGGAAGGTAATCCACAGCTCAGCTGTGGCAGTTTTGTTGTGTCTGTTTAAAAAAAATGTCATTTTTTTTTTTTTATCTGTTTTTTGCATTAAGGGGTTAATCATCCATTTGCAAGTGGGTGCAATGCTCTGTTAACTTATTACATGTACTGTAAAAATTTCGTTTGATTTACTGCCTTTTTTCACTGTTTTTCAAATTTTGACAAAATTTGTTTCTCTTAAAGGCACAGTAACGTTTGTTATATTTGCTTGTTAACTTGATTTAAAGTGTTTTCCAAGCTTACTAGTCTCTTTATTAGTTCTAACATGTCTAACATAGAGGAGGCTCTGTGTTTATTATGTTTAAAGCCATGGTGGAACCCCATTTTAGAATGTGTACCAGATGTACTGATTTCATGTTAAACAATAAAGATCATTTTTTGTATTTAAAAACATTATCACCAGAGGATTCTGTCGAGGGGGAAGTTATGCCGACTAACTCTCCCCACGTGTCAGACCCTTTGACTCCCGCTTTAGGGACTCACGCTCAAATGGCGCCAAGTACATCAAGGGCACCCATAGCGTTTATTTTACCAGAGGATTCTGTCGAGGGGGAAGTTATGCCGACTAACTCTCCCCACGTGTCAGACCCTTTGACTCCCGCTCCAGGGACTCACGCTCAAATGGCGCCAAGTATATCAATGGCGCCCATAGCGTTTATTTTACAAGACATGGCAAAGGTTGTGTATAATACACTGGCAGCAGTATTAGTCAGACTACCTGAAATTAAAGGAAAGCAAAACAGCTCTGGGGGTAGATACAGAGCATACAGACGCTTTAAGAACCATGTCTGATACTACCTCACAATATGCTTAGTCTGTGGGTGATATTTGTGACTCAGGGAAGATGATTTAACCTGATTCTGATATTTCTACATTTAAAATTTATGCTTGAGAACCTCCACTTGTTGCTCAGGGAGGCTTTAGCTGCTCTGAATGAATGTGTACAATCGCAGTGCCAGAGAAATTGTGTAGACTGGATAAATAATATGCAGTGCCGGTGTGTACTTATGTTTTTCCAATACCTAAAGAGGTTTACTAAAATTTTTCATAAGGAATGGGATAGACCAGGTCTGCCGTTCTCTTCCCCTCCTATTTTTTAGAAGAATGTTTTCTAATAGTTGCCACCACACGTGACTTATGGCAGACAGTTCCTAAGGTGGAGAGAAGAGTTTCTACTCTAGCTAAGCGTACCACTACCTCTGGCGAGGACTGTTGTGCTTTTTTAGATCCAATGGATAAAAAATGTTTATTCAACAAGGTTTTATCCTGCAGCCCCTTGCACGCATTGCTCCTGTCACTGCTGCTGCGGCGTTCTGGTTTGAGTCTCTTGATGAGGCTTTACAGGCTCCATTGGATGAATATATTTGACAAGCTTAGAGCACTTAAGCTAGCCAATTCCTTTGTTTTCTGATGCCTTTGTTCCTTTGACTAGACTAACGGCTAAGAATTCTGTTTTTTACTATACTGGCGCGCAGAGCGCTATGGCTTATATCATGGTCAGCTGTCGTGACTTTAATAAATAAGCTACTTAACTTCCCTTCAAGGGGCAGACCCTATTCAGGCCTAGTTTGAAGGAGATTATTACTTATATCACTGGAGGAAAAGATCATGCCCTTCCTCAGGACAGGTCCAAATCAAGGGACAAAAAAGGCCTAATTTTCGTGCCTTTCGAAAATTCAAGGCAGGTGTGGCATCAACTTCCTCTAAGGCAAAATAAGAGGGAACTTTTGCTCAGTCCAAGGCGGTCTGGAGACAACCGGACCTGGAACAAAGATAAGCAGGTCAAGGAGCCTGCTGCTGCCTCTAAAACAGCATGAGGAACGGACCCCTATCTGGTAACGGATCCTATAGGGGGCAGACTTCATTCTTCGCCCAGGCGTGGGCAAGAGATGCCCAGGATCCCTGGGCATTGGAAATTATACCCCAGAGATATCTTCTGGATTTCAAAGCTTTCCCCCCCAAAAAAGGGGAGTTTTTGCCTTTCACATTTATCTGCAAACCAGATAAAGAAAGAGACATTCTTGCATTGTGTACGTGACCCATTCAGTTCCAATAGAGGAACAGGGACACAGTTTTCCTCAAATCGGTTTGTGGTTCCCAAGGAAAGGAAACCTTCAGACCTATTTTGGATCTAAAAGATCTTAAACAAATTCTTTAGAATTCTATCATTTAAGATGGAAACTATTCGTACCATCTTAACTATGATCCAGGAGAGTCAATAGAGGACTACAATGGATTTGAAGGATGCTTATCCTCACATTACGATGCATAAAGATCACCATCGGTTTTTCAGGTTTGCCTTTCTAGACAGGCATTACCAGTTTGTAGCTCTTTCCTTTGGGTTAACTACAGCCCCTAGAATCTTTATGGAGGTTCTGGGGTCACTTTGGCGGTCCTTAGGCCGCGGGGCATAGAAGTGGCCCCTTATTTAGACGACATCCTGATACAGGCGTCAAACATCCAAGTTGCCAAGTCTCATACGGACGTAGTACTGGCATTTCTGAGATCGCATGGGTGGAAAGTGAACAAGGAAAGAGTTCTCTATCCCCAATATCAAGGGTTTCCCTCCTAGGGATTCTGATAGATTTTGTAGAAATTAAAATTTACCTGACGGAGTCCAGGTTGTCAAAGTTTCTAAATTTCTGCCGTGTTCTTCATTCCATCCGCGCCCTTTGGTGGCTCAGTACATGAATGTAATCGGCTTAATGGTAGCGGCAAGGGACATAGTACCGTTTGCACGCCTACATTTCAGACCACTGCAACTATGCATGCTCAGCCAGAGGAACGGGGATTACACAGATTTGTTCTCCTGTTAAATCCGGACCAAGAAACCAGAGATTCTCTTCTCTGGTGACTATCTCGGGTCCATCTGTCCAAGGGTATGACCTTCCGCAGGTCAGATGGGACAATTGTTACAACAGATGCCAGCCTTTTAGGTTGGGATACAGTCTGGAACTCCCTGAAGGCTCAGGGATAGTGGACTCAGGAGGAGACCCTCCTTCTAATGAGTATTCTGGAACTGGGAGCGATATTCCATGCTCTTCAGACTTGGCCTCAGTTAGCAACTCTGAGGTACATCATATTTCAGTCGGACAATATCACGACTGTGGCTTACATCAACCATCAAGGGGGAACAGAAGTTCCCTAGCAATGTTAGAAGTCTTAAAATAATTCACTGGACAGAGACTCACTCTTGTCTAAAAGCTATCCCTATCCCAGGTGTTGAGAACTGGGAGGCAGATTTTCTAAGTTGTCAGACTTTTCATCCGGGGGAGTGGGAATTCCCTCCGGAGGGGTTTGCACAAGATCAAGCAGGAGAGTGCTTTGGTGCTTTTGACAGCGCCTGCGTGGCCACGCAGGACCTGGTATGCAGATCTGGTGGACATGTCATCCTTTCCACCACGGTCTCTGCTTCTGAGACAGGACCCTCTACCTCAGGGTCTTTTCAACCATCTAAATATAACTAATCTGAGATGGACTGCCTGGAGACAGAACGCTTGATGTTATCAAAGCATGGCTTCTCCGAGTCAGTAATTGATACCTTAATACAGGCATAAAAGCCTGTCTCTAGGAAAATTTAACATAAGATATGGTGTAAATATCTTATTGTTATGAATCCAAGGGTTACTCATGGAGTAAAGTCTGGATTCCCAGGATATTATCTTTTCTCCAAGATGATTTTGAGAAAAGGGTTGTCAGCTAGTTCTTTAAAAGGACAGATTTCTACTCTGTCTATTCTTTTGCACAAGCGTCTGGCAGGTATTCTAGACGTTCAGGCATTTGGTCAGGCTTTGGTTAGAACCAAGCCTGTGGTTAAAAATGTTGCTCCGCCATGGAGCTTAAAGCTGGTTCTTAAGGTTCTTCAAGGAGTTCCATTTGAACCTTTTCATTCCATAGATATCAAACTTCTATCTTGGAAAGTTCCTTTTTGGTAGCTATTTCCTCGGCTCATAGAGTCTCCGAGTTATCTGCGTTGCAATGTGATTCTCCTTATCTGGTTCTCCGTACGGATAAGGTAGTCCTGTGTACCAACCTGGGTTTTTACCTAAGGTGGTATCTAACAAGAATATCACTCAAGAGATTGTTGTTCCATTCTTGTATCCTAATCCTTCTTCATAGAAGGAACGTCTATTACACAATTTGGACGTGGTTCGTGTTTTAAAGTTTTACTTACAAGCTACTACAGATTTTCATCAAACATTCACCTTGTTTGTTGTCTATTCTGGACAGAGGAGAGGTCAAAGGACTTCAGCAACCTCTCTGTCTTTTTGGTTAAAAAGCATAATTCATTTAGCTTATGAGACTGCTGGACAGCAGCTTCCTGAAGGGATTACAGCTCATTCTACTAGAGCTGTGGTTTTCACTTGGGCCTTTTTTAAATGTGGCTTCTGTTGAACAGATTACAAGACGGAGTCTTGGTCTGCGTTTCAAACTTTTTCAAATTTAACAAATTTGATACCTTGCTTCTTCGGAGGCTATTTTTGGGAGAAAGGGTTTTTTACAGGCAGTGGTAACTTCCGTTTAAGTACCTGCCTTGTCCCTCCCATCATCCGTGTACTTTAGCTTTGGTATTGGTATCCCATAAGTAATGGATGATCCGTGGACTGGATACACTTAACAAGAGAAAACATAATTTATGCTTACCTGATAAATTTATTTCTCTTGTAGTGTATCCAGTCCACGGCCCGCCCTGTCACTTTAAGGCAGGTAATTTTTCCATTAAACTACAGTCACCACTGCACCCTATGGTTTTCCTTTCTCTGCATGTTTTCGGTCGAATGACTGGTAATGGCAGTTAGGGGAGGAGCTATATAGCAGCTTTGCTGTGGGTGGACTCTTGCAACTTCCTGTTGGGAAGGAGAATATATCCCATAAGTAATGGATGATCCGTGGACTGGATACACTACAAGAGAAATAAATTTATCAGGTAAGCATAAATTATGTTTTCCAAATAATTTTGATAACTTTTGTTTATTATTTGGCAAATTGTGTGCAAGCATGGACCAAGGGGACTTTATGCACTTTATGTTTTGATGCTAATGTAGAACCACCAATCCCTTTCTGTCCTTCATGTATTCAAAGGACTTTGTGTTATAGGGATAATATTTTTTCAGAGCCAGTCTCCTCTAAGGCAGATGTTGTCCAAGAGTCCAATGATAAAGGTCAATTTATGCCACAGCTTTCTCCCCAAGCATCCCAAAGTTTACCGCCATCTGAAGCAGTGCCTTGCACTTCAGCTATAGTCCCTTCAGGGATTTCGTTACAAGACATAGCTTATCTTATGTCTTCAACTATTTCTGATGCCTTGTCTGCCTTTCCAATGTTGCAGCGTAAACGTAAGAGAAAGGCCAGACATTCACGGCTAGATTTAGAGTTTTGTCGGTAACGACCCGCGTAGCTAATGCTGGCTTTTTTCTGGCCGCACCTTTAAAATAACTCTGGTATTGAGAGTCCACAGAATGGCTGCGTTAGGCTCCAAAAAAGGAGCGTAGAGCATTTTTAACGCAACTGCAACTCTCGATACCAGAGTTGCTTACGGACGCGGCCAGCCTCAAAAACGTGCTCGTGCACGATTCCCCCATAGGAAACAATGGGGCTGTTTGAGGTGAAAAAAAACCTAACACCTGCAAAAAAGCCGCGTTCAGCTCCTAACGCAGCCCCATTGTTTCCTAACGCAGCCCCAATCAAGTTCAATCCGATTGGCTGATCCAATCAGCCAATCAGATTGAGCTCGCATTCTATTGGCTGTTCCGATCAGCCAATAGAATGCTAGCTCAATCTGATTGGCTGATTGGATCAGCCAATCGGATTGAACTTGATTCTGATTGGCTGATTCCATCAGCCAATCAGAATATTCCTACCTTAATTCCGATTGGCTGATAAAATCCTATCAGCCAATCGGAATTCGAGGGACGCCATCTTGGATGACGTCATTTAAAGGAACCGTCATTCGTCGTTCAGTCGTCGGCCAGGATGGATGTTCCGCGTCGGAGGTCTTCAGGATGCTGCCGCTCCCCTCCGGATGGATGACGATAGAAGATGCCGCTTGGATGAAGACTTCAATCGGATGGAAGACCTCTTCTGCCCCGCTTGGATGAAGACTTCTACCGGATCATGGACATCTTCAGCCCCCCGCTTGGGCTTGGATCAGGACATCGGAGGAGCTCTTCTGGACCGATCGGTGAACCTGGTATGGTGAAGATAAGGTAGGAAGATCTTCAGGGGCTTAGTGTTAGGTTTATTTAAGGGGGGTTTGGGTTAGATTAGGGGTATGTGGGTGGTGGGTTGTAATGTTGGGGGGGGTATTGTATGTTTTTTTTACAGGCAAAAGAGCTGAACTTTTTGGGGCATGCCCCGCAAAGGGCCCTGTTCAGGGCTGGTAAGGTAAAAGAGCTTTGAACTTTAGTAATTTAGAATAGGGTAGGGCATTTTTTTATTTTGGGGGGCTTTGTTATTTTATTAGGGGGCTTAGAGTAGGTGTAATTAGTTTAAAATTGTTGTAAGATTTTTCTTATGTTTGTAAATATTTTTTTATTTTTTGTAACTTAGTTCTTTTTTATTTTTTGTACTTTAGTTAGTTTATTTCATTGTAGTTATTTGTAGATATTGTATTTAATTAATGTATTGATAGTGTAGTGTTAGGTTTAATTGTAGGTAATTGTAGATATTGTATTTAATTAATTTAATGATAGTGTAGTGTTAGGTTTAATTATAACTTAGGTTAGGATTTATTTTACAGGTGATTTTGTTATTATTTTAACTAGGTAACTATTAAATAGTTCTTAACTATTTAATAGCTATTGTACCTGGTTAAAATAATTACAAAGTTGCCTGTAAAATAAATATTAATCCTAAAATAGCTACAATGTAATTATAATTTATATTGTAGCTATATTAGGATTTATTTTACAGGTAAGTATTTAGCTTTAAATAGGAATACTTTATTTAATAAGAGTTAATTAATTTCATTAGATTAAAATTATATTTAACTTAGGGGGGTGTTAGTGTTAGGGTTAGACTTAGCTTTAGGGGTTAATTATTAGAATAGCGGTGAGCTCCGGTCGGCAGATTAGGGGTTAATAATTGAAGTTAGGTGTCGGCGATGTTAGGGAGGGCAGATTAGGGGTTAATACTATTTATTATAGGGTTAGTGAGGCAGATTAGGGGTTAATAACTTTATTATAGTAGCGGTGCGGTCCGCTCGGCAGATTAGGGGTTAATAAGTGTAGGCAGGTGGAGGCGACGTTGAGGGGGGCAGATTAGGGGGTTAATAAATATAATATAGGGGTCGGCGTCGTTAGGGGCAGCAGATTAGGGGTACATAAGGATAATTTAAGTAGCGGCGCTTTGCGGTCGGCAGATTAGGGGTTAATTATTGTAGGTAGTTGGCGGCGACGTTGTGGGGGGCAGATTAGGGGTTAATAAATATAATACAGGGGTCGGCGGTGTTAGGGGCAGCAGATTAGGGGTACATAAGTATAACGTAGGTGGCGGTCGGCAGATTAGGGGTTAAAAAAATTTAATCGAGTGGCGGCGATGTGGGGGGACCTCGGTTTAGGGGTACATAGGTAGTTTATGGGTGTTAGTGTACTTTAGAGTACAGTAGTTAAGAGCTTTATGAACCGGCGTTAGCCCAAAAAGCTCTTAACTCCTGACTTTTTTCTGCGGCTGGAGTTTTATTGTTAGATTTCTAATGCTCACTTCAGCCACGACTCTAAATACCGGAATTTGAAAGAGCCCATTGAAAAGATAGGATACGCAATTTACGTAAGGCGATCTGCGGTATGGAAAAGTCGCGGCTGAAAAGTGAGCGTTAGACCCTTTTTTGAATGACTCCAAATACCGGCGGTAGCCTAAAACCAGCGTTAGGAGCCTCTAACGCTGGTTTTCACGGCTACCACCAAACTCTAAATCTAGGCCTCAGTAAGCAAGGTTTCGGACACAATTATCGCACTTTCAGAAGTATCCTCCCAACAACATGAGGAGGAGGGTACTACAGTAGTTTCTGAAGGAGAAATTTCAGATTCAGAGGGTTTATTACCTCTGACAGTATCGGAGGTGGTATCTTTCAGATATAAACTTGATCACCTTCGTCTGTTACTCAGGGAGGTTTTGGTTACCTTAGACGATAGTGACTCCACAGTGGTGGTTGTCCCTCAGAAGTCTAGTAAGCTGGACAGATATTTTGAGGTGCCTTACTATACAGATGTATTTCCAGTCCCTAAAAGAGCTACTGAAATAATGGCTAAGGAGTGGGAGAGACCAGGCATCCCTTTTTCTCCCTCTCCTATTTTTAAGAAGATGTTTCCAATAGCCGATTCTGTTATGGAGGCTTGGCAAACTGTTCCTAAGGTAGAAGGAGCCATCTCTAGCTTAGCTAAAATAATGACTATTCCCATAGAGGATAGTTGTGCTTTCAAAGACCCAATGGATAAGAAGTTAGAGGAAGAAGATTTATGTACATCAGGGTTTGCAGTGGCAACCGGCAGTGTGCATTGCCACCGTCACTAGTGCGGCAGCATATTGGTTTGATGCACTGTCTGAGGCCCTCAGGACTGAGACTTCTTTGGATGAGATCCAAGATAGGATAAAAGCTCTTAAGCTAGCTAATGGCTTTATTTTGGACGCTTCCCTTCAAGTTATCAAATTGGGAGCGAAGATATCGAGTTTCTCTATTTTGGCCCGCAGAGCCTTATGGTTAAAGCCTTGGTCTGCGGATGTGTCATCCAAGTCTAAACTTCTAGCTATTCCTTACAAGGAGAAGACCTTGTTCGGACCTGATCTGAAGGAGATTATTTCTGATATCACGGGAGGTAAGGGTCATCTTCTCCCTCAAGATAAGAAAAATAAACAAAAAGGACAGAGCAATTTTCGTTCCTTTCAAAATTTCAAAGGAAGTTCCTCCTCCTCTAAGCAGGAACAGTCTAAGCCTACATGGAGACCCAGCTAGTCTTGGAACGAAGGAAAACAGTCCAAGAAGCCGGTTAGTTATTCCAAGACAGCATGAAGGGCATGCCCCCGATCCGGGACCGGCTTTGGTAGGGGGCAGACTTTCCTTCTTCGTTCAAGCTTGGGTTCGGGATGTCCAGGATCCCTGGGCAATAGAAATAGTGTCTCAGGGATACAAACTGGAGTTCAAGGCTTTTCCTCCCAGAGGCAGATTTCTACTTTCAAGATTATCTGCAGACCAGATAAAGAGAGAGGCGTTCTTACATTGTGTAGGAGACCTCTCCGCTCTGGGAGTGATTGTTCCCATTCCAATTCAGGAACAGGGTCTGGGGTTTTATTCCAATCTGTTTGTGGTTCCCAAAAAAGAGGGAACCTTCAGGCCAATTTTAGACCTCAAGAGTCTAAACAAGTCTCTCAGGGTACCGTCCTTCAAGATGGAAACAACTTGTTCCATTCTTCCATTGATCCAGGAGGGTCAATTTATGACAACAGTGGATTTAAAGGACGCGTATCTATATGTTCCCATTCACAGGGATCACCACAAGTTCTTAAGGTTTGCCTTTCTGGACAAACCTTTCGGTCTTGCAACAGCCCCCAGAATCTTCACAAAGGTTGGCAGTGCTTTGATCAAAAGGCATTGCAGTGGCGCCTTATCTGAACGACATTCTAGATCAGGCGCCATCCCTTCAGCTAGCAAGATCCCACACGGACTTGGTGTTGTCTTTCCTAATATCCCACAGATGGAAGGTAAATTTAGAAAAGAGTTCCTTAGTTCCAAATGCAAGGGTAACTTTCTTAGGAACCTTAATAGACTCTCTGTCTATGAAGAATTTTCTGACAGAAGTCAGGAAATTAAAGATTATCGATACTTGTCTAGCCCTTCAGTCCACTCCTCGACCATCAGTGGCTCAGTGCATGGAGTTATTTGGGCTGATGGTGGTGACAATGGACATCATCCCATTTGCTCGCTTCCATCTCAGAGCTCTGCAGTTGAACATGCTGAGACAGTGGAACGGAGATTATTCGGACTTGTCTCCTTGACTCCTATTGGAACAGGAGACAAGGGACTCTCTACAATGGTGGTTGTCTCTGGATCATCTCTCCCAGGGAACATGCTTTCGCAGACCATCTTGGTTGATTGTGACAACAGATGCCAGCCTTCTAAGCTGGGGAGCAGTCTGGGGCCCTCTAAAGGCTCAGGGAATATGGACTCAGTCGGAGTCTGTTTTACCCATAAACATTCTGGAACTGAGAGCGATCTACAATGCTCTTCTGCCCTGGCCCCAGTTAGCCTCTGTACAGTATCAGGTTCCAGTCGGACAACATAACGTCAGTGGCATACATCAATCATCAGGGAGGAACGAGGAGTTCCTTGGCGATGACAGAGGTATCTAAAATAATTCAATGGGCGGAGGCACATTCTTGCTGTCTGTCGGCGATCCACATCCCAGGCGTGGACAACTGGGAGGCGGATTTCCTGAGCAGGCAGACCTTTCACCTGGGGGAGTGGGAACTCCATCTGGAAGTGTTTTCCAGCCTGATTCTCAAGTGGGATCAGCTGGAATTAGATCTCATGGCATCGCGACAGAATGCAAAGCTCCCGAGACATGGGTCGAGATCCAGGGACCCCAGGCGGAACTGATAGATGCTCTGGCGGCCCCTTGGAATTTCAATCTAGCATACCTGTTTCCTCCGTTTGCTCTTCTTCCTCGAGAAATTGCTCGAATCAAACAGGAGAGGGCCTCGGTGATCCTCATAGCACTGGCCTGGCCTCGCAGGATTTGGTATGCAGATCTGGTGGAGATGACATCTCTACCACCTTGGAGACTTCCGTTGAGGAAAGACCTTCTGATTCAGGGGCCCTTCCTTCACCCAAATCTAGTTTCTCTGAAGCTGACTACTTGGAGATTGAACGCTTAATTTTATCCAAGCGGGGGTTTTCTGACTCTGTCATAGAGACCATGATTCAGGCTTATAAGCTTGTTACTAGAAGGATTTACCATAAAATTTGGCGTAAATATCTCTATTGGTGTGAATCCAAGGGTTACTCATGGAGTAGAGTTAGGATTCCTAGAATTTTGTCCTTTCTCCAAGAGGGTTTGGAGAAAGGTTTATCGACGAGGGGCAAATCTCGGCCTTATCTATTTTGTTACACAAACGTCTGGCAGATGTTCCAGATGTACAATCTTTCTGTCAGGCCTTGGTCAGAATCAGGCCTGTGTTCAAACCAGTTACTCTTCCATGGAGTCTTAATTGAGTTCTCAACGTTCTTCAAAGAGCGCCGTTTGAGCCTATGCATTCCTTAGATATATAAGTTAATCTTGGAAAGTTTTATTTCTTGTTGCTATTTATTCTGCTCGGAGAGTGTCAGAACTCTCGGCATTACAGTATGAATCTCCTTATCTTATTTTCCATTCAGATAAGGTAGTTTTACGTACCAAATTAGGATTTCTTCCTAAGGTTGTTTCTGATTGGAACATTAATCAGGAGATCGTTGTTCCTTCCTTATGTCCTAATCCTTCTTCTAAGACGGAAAGACTTCTGCACAATTTGGATGTGGTCCGTGCTTTAAAGTTTTACCTGCAGGCGACTAAGGACTTTCGTCAGTCTTCTTCTTTGTTTGTGGTTTTCTCAGGAAAACGCAAGGGACAGAAAGCTATGGTTACAAGTTCTCTTTCTTTTTGGCTGAAGAGTATCATATGTTTTGCATATGAGACTTCTAAACAGCAGCCTCCCGAGAGAGTTACGGCTCATTCCACGAGGGCTGTTGCTTCCTCATGGGCGTTCAATAATGAAGCTTCTGTGGAACAGATTTGCAAGGCTGCGACTTGGTCTTCTCGTCACACTTTTTCAAAGTTCTACAAATTTGACACTTTTGCCTCTGCTGAGGCCACTTTTGGGAGAAAGGTTCTTCAAGCAGTGGTGCCTTCCGTTTAGGTTCCCTGTCTTGTCCCTCCCGTATCATCTGTGTATTCCAGCTTGGGTATTGAATCCCATTAGTAATTAAGATGATCCGTGGACTCATTGTGTCTTAAATTTATTTATTTTTTGACACGATGAGTCCACGGCCCGCCCTGTTCTTATAAAGACAGGCTGTGGGTTATTGTAAACTTCAGACACCTCTGCAACTTGGCTTTTCCTTTCTCTTCCTAACGTCAATCGAATGACTGGAGTGGGAAGGAAGGGAGGAGCTATTTAACAGCTCTGCTGTGGTGCTCTTTTTCCTCCTCCTGCTGACCAGGAGGTGAATATCCCATTAGTAGTTAAGATGATCCGTGGACTCATCATGTCAAAAAAGAAATAAATTTATCAGGTAAGCATAAGTTTTCTATTTTTGCTATTTAATTTTTTAGGTTTGTATTTGTGATGTGCATATAAAGCTGTACCGTGAGGAGGTAGAAATTTTATACTGTCATATTCACTTATGTTTTGTTCACATACAGCTAGATTACGAGTTATGCACGATAGAGGGTATTTAACCAACGCAACAAAAGTTGTGTTATTTCACCCTCCATATCGCTGCCATTACAAGTTTTTAAAAAGCCGCCTTGTGCGTGCGATATGGTTGCGTTGAGCTCCATACCGCACAAAATACAAGCGCTGCTTTGACATGCTCGTGCACACTTTCCCCATAGAAATCAATGGGGAGAGCGTGTTAGAAAAAAAAAACCTAACACCTGCGATCGCGGAATGAAAATCTTCGTAACGCAACCCCATTGATGTCTATGGGGAAAAAAAGTTAAGTTTAAACCTAACACCCTAACATAAACCCCACGACTAAACACCCCTAATCTGCCTCCCACCGACATTGCCGACACCTACATAAAGTTATTAACCCCTAACTGCCGCTCCCGATATCCTTGCCACCTAAATAAATCTATTAACCCCTAATCTGCCACTCCCGATATCGCTGCCACTATACTATTCCGCTGCTCCCCAACATCGCCGCCACTAAATAAAATTATATACCCCTAAACTTTTGGCCTCCCACATCACTACCACTAAATAAACCTATTAAACCCTATTCCGCCAGCCCCCCACATCGCAACAACCTAAATTAAACTATATTAACCTCTAAACCTAACCACAAACCTAACCATAACCCAAGCCATACACCTAACACCCCCTAACTTTAACATAATTAAAATAGAGCTAAATTAAAGTCACAATTATTAACTAAATAATACCTATTTAAAACTAAATATAAACTTACCTGTGAAATAAAACCTAAGCTAGTTACAATATAACTAATAGTTATATTGTAGCTAGATAAGGTTTTATTTTAGTTCACAGTTAAAGGGACAGTCAACACCAGAATTTTTGTTGTTTAAAAAGATAGATAATCCCTTTATTACCCATTCCCCAGTTTTTTGCAAAACCAACACTTTTATATTAATACACTTTTTACTTCTGTGACTAACTTGTATCTAAGCATCTTCTGACCGCCCCAATCACATGACTTTTAGTTATTATCTATTGACTTGCATTTTAGCCAATTAGTGCAGTGTCTGCCACTAGCCACGGGCGTGATCACAATGCTATCTATATGGCCTACAAGAGCTTGCTCTCCCCTGCTGTGAAAAGTAAATAAAATAGAGGCGGCCTTCAAGGGCTTAGAAATTATCATATGTGCTTCCTAGGTTTGCTTTCAACTAGAATACCAAGAGAACACAGCAAAATTGTTGATAAAAGTAAATTGGAAAGTTGTTTAAAATTACATGCCCTATTTGAAAAATGAAAGTTTTTTTTGGACTTGACTGTCCCTTTAAGTTTGTATTTATTTTAACTAGGTAGACTAGTTAGTAAATAGTTATTAACTATTTACTAAATACCTAGTTAAAATAAATACAAACTTACCTGTGAAATAAAACCTAAGCTGCCTTACACTAAAACCTAACATTAAAAAAACACTAAAATTACAAAAAATAAAAAAACTACCATTACAAAAATAACAAACAAAATTATCCAAAACAATAAAAATGATTCCTATTCTAATACCCTGTTTAAAAAAAAAAAAGCACCCCAAAATAAAAAACCCTAATCTATAATAAACTACCTTAAAAGGGCCTTTTGTAGGGCATTGCCCTAAATAAATCAGCTCTTTTTCTACAAAAGAAAAACAACCCCCCCCCTAACAGTATACAAACCCCCATGCCCCAAACCCACAAAATAAAAAAAGCTATCTAAAAAAAAACTAATCTACCCATTGCCCTGAAAAGGGCATTTGTATACCGAACCCCTAATCTAAAAAAAAAAAAACACCCCTAAAAACCTTAAAAAAACCCCCTAACACTAACCCCTCTTTAGGTACTCACAGTTGTTGAAGTCCCGCTTGAAGGATCTTCATCCCGGCAGCTTCATTTTCATCCTTTTTCATCTTTTTTCGAGTGCGAGACTGACGTTGCGTTACAGGCTAAATGGCTTGCGGTACAGCTATACTGACAAAACTCTGCGTTGGCTGCGTTGCTTTTTTAACTCTGAAATGGCCATTTTTTCAGCGTTAAAACACGAACACACAACTTGTTATCTACCTGATAGTTATTATATTATTATTATTATTATTATATTATTATTGTATTATAAAAATCTGCTTGCATTTTATACAGGCAATGGCTTACTAGTTAGAAAACTGAAACCCACAGTTCTCAGTAGAAAAACAAAATTTATGCTTGCCTGATAAATTTATTTATTTCCGGATATGTAGAGTCCACAACATCATCAATTACTAATGGGAATATTACTTCTTGTCAGCAGGAGGAGGCAAAGAGCACCACAGCAAAGCTGTTAAGTGTCACTCCCTTACCCATAATCCCCAGTCAATCGACCGAAGCAAAATGGAAAAAAAGGATTAACAGAAAGGTGTAGAGGTGCCTGAGGTTTAGTTAAAAAATAACTGTCTTAAATGTAAGGGTGGGGTCGTGGACTCCGGAAATAAATAAAATTATCAGGTAAGCATAAAATTTGTTTTCTTTCCTAAGATATGGAGAGTCAACAACGTCATCAATTACTAATGGGAACCAATACCCAAGCTAGAGGACACAGATGACTAGGGAGGGATAACAAGACAGGCAGACCTAAACAGAAGGCACCACCGCTTAAAGAACCTTCTTCCCAAAAGAAGCCTCGGCTGAGGCAAAAGTATTACATTTGTAAAAATTAGAAAAAGCGTATGCAGAGAGGACCAAGTTGCATCTTTGCAAATCTGTTCCACAGAAACTTCATTTTTGAAAGCCCAAGAAGAGGAGACAGCCCTCGTGGATTGAGCCGTAATTCTCTCAGGAGGCTGCTGACCAGCAGTCTCATAAGGAAAACAAATTATACTTCTCAACCAGAGAGAAAGAGAAGTAGCAGTAGCTTTCTGACCTTTACGCTTTCAAAAGAAACAAACAAACAAGGCAGAGGACTGGCGAAAATCCTTAGTTGCCTGAAGGTAGAATTTGAGAGCACGCACAATATCTAAGTTGTGTAATAAACATTCCTTATGAGAAGAAGGATTAGGACATAGAGAAAGAACAACAATTTCCTGATTAATATTTCTACCTGAAACCACTTTAGGAAGAAATCCCACTTTAGTACAAAGAACCGCCTTATCAGGATGAAAAATAAGGTAAGGCGTGTCACACTGCAAAGCCAAGAGTTCCGAGACTCTCTGAGCAGAAGAAATAGCAATAAGAAACAAAACCTTCCAAGATAACAACTTAATATCTATGGAATGCAATGACTCAAACCAAGCCTGTTGCAAAACTTTAAGAACAAGGTTAAGGCTCCAAGGAAGAGCAACAGACTTAAACACAGGCCTGATTCTGTCCAGGGTCTGACAAAAGGATTGAATATCTGCACATCCACCAGACGCTTATGCAACAAAATAGATAATGCAGAAATCTGACCCTTCAGAGAACTGGCTGACAATCCTTTCTCCAGACCTTCCTGGAGAAAAGACAAAATCCTAGGAATCCTGACCCTACTCCAAGAGTAGCCCTTGGATTTGCACAAATAAAGGTAATTATGCCATACCTTACCTTATGGTAAATATTTCTAGTAACAGACTTGCAAGCCTGAATCATGGTCTCAATGACTGACTCAGAAAAACCACGCTTAGACAGAACTAAGCGTTCAATCTCCAATCAGTCAGCTTCAGAGAAACGAGATTTGGATGAAGGAATGGACCCTGAGATAGAAAGTCCTTCCTCAGAGGCAGCCTCCAAGGTGGAATTGATGACATTTTCACTAGGTCTGCATACCAGATCCTGGGAGGCCACGCAGGAGCTATTAGAATTACTGACACTTTCTCCTGTTTGATTTGAGCAATGACTCATGGAGGGAGAGCAAACGGAGGAAACAGATATGCCAGACTGAAATTCCAAGGAACCGCCAGAGCATCTATCAGATTGGCCTGCGGATCTATCGAACTTGAACTGTACCTTGGAAGCTTTGCGTTCTGCCAAGACGCCATCAGATCCAACTCCGGCATCCCCCATTAGAGCGGTAACCTGGAGAACACCTCCGGATGGAGTGCCCACTCCCCGGGATGAAATGTCTGTCTGCTCAGGAAGTTCGCATCCCATTTGTCCACACCTGGAATGTGGATGGCAGAAAGACAGCAATTGTGAGCTTCTGCTAACTGAACAATCCAAGCCACCTCCTTTGTGGCTAAGGAACTCCGAGTTCCACCCTGGTGGTTGATGTAAGCCACTGAGTTTATATTGTCTGACTGGAACCTGATAAACCAGGCTAAGGACAACTGAGGCTAAGCAATCAGAGCATTGTAAATCGCTTTTAACTCCAAGATATTTATGGGGTGAGCAGACTCCTCCTGAGTCCATAGTCCCTGCGCCTTTAACGAGTCACAGACAGCTCCCCAGCCCAGCAGGCTGGCATCCGTGGTTACAATCACCCAGGAGGGTCTCCGGAAGCATGTCCCCCAAGGCAGATGCTCCTGAGAAAGCCACCACAGGAGAGAGTCTCTTGTCGACTGATCTAGAATAGATCTATCCTCTGAGACAGATCCGAATAGTCCCCGTTCCTTTGTCTGAGCATGCATAACTGCAGAGCTCTCAAATGGAATCGAGCAAAGGGAATGATGTCCATGGAAGTGACCATCAGACCAATTACCTCCATACATTGAGCCACTGATGGCCGAACAGTAGACTGCAGAGAGAAGCAAGAGCAAAGAACTTTGGATTTATTTCATGTAAGTGGCAAGAGTCCATGAGCTAGTAACGTATGGGATATACATTCCTAACAGGAGTGGGTAAATTCTCCCAAACCTCAAAATACCTATAAATACACACATACTTCAGTTTTACAAACTTTGCCTCCCTGTGGAGGTGGTGAAGCAAGATGTGCTTGATTTTCTTCTATGAAAGGCGCTTCTAAGCATTTTGAAGCCCAATTCCTCTCAGAGTACAGTGTTTGTCAGAGGGATGTGAAGGGAGTATTGCCTGTTGATTAAGGGGTTTCACCCATGGGAAATCCTTTCAAAGGCTCTCTGTAATCGGTCACAGGGATTCATTCCTTGCCTCCCTTTTCAGATCGACATTATACTTCTATACCATTACCTCTGCTGATATTTTTCAGTACTGTTTTGGCTGTCTGCTACATGTGGATCGGTGTCTTCCGATAAGTATGTATCATTATTTTAAGACACTCTTAGCTATGTTTGGCCCTTTATGTTATGAAGTTTTACATATATGTATTTGCTTATATTTGCCAAGAGTGTATATTTCCCTTTTCTGCAGACTATCAGTTTCAGTATGGAATTTTTATTAGGAATGATTATTTTATTTTTTTTATCTATTACCTGGGGTTCCAGATTTTTTAAATTTGACTTTGTTTCCAAATTTTCGCGGGGACACAAAATGCAGTTTTTTATGGCGCCAATTTTGGCGCAGATTTTTTTTTGGCGAAAGTGCATCTAAGGTAATGTAAGTTCTGTCATTTCCTGCATCTTTATTGATCCGCGTTGTTTAGGCACGGAGTCGCGCTTGTTATGACGAGAGTTGTGTCATTTCCTGATAACTTTGGCGCCAAAATATTTTTTTCCAGAAATCTCTTTTTGTATATAACCCCTCTTCCTTTTTGCTTCTGGTTCTCTCCATGTTAAGCTATGATGCTTATTTTTTTGCATTCTACTTTTGCATAAGCATTTTTTCCCATTCCTGAAACTGCTATATGAGGAAATTGGATATTTTGTTTAAATGTTGTTTTTTTATTTTTACATTTTGCAAGATGTCTCATTCTGATCCTGCCTCTGATGTTGCTGTAGAAACAATGCTGCATGAACACAGTTCTACCAAAGCTAAGTGTGTCTGTTGTAAATTAACTAATGTTATTTCTTCAGCCCAATTATGTGGCATGCCGATAATGTTTCTATTAGTAATAATACACTGTCTGTTGTTCCTTCAACGTCTAAAGTACCTGATATTCCTGCAGATGTTAACAATTATATTGCTGCAGCTATAGATAAGGCTATGTCTGCTATTCCACCATCAAATAAACGTAAAAGGTCTTTTAAAACTTCTCATAAATCTGATGAAATTTGTATTGACCAACAGCATACTAAAATATCCTCTGCTGATGAAGATTCTTCTGGTTCAGAAGATCCTTATTCAGATTCTGAATTTGATAAATCTTCCTGTTTAAGATCGATTATATTCATTCTTTATTTAAGGGTTACTTTGGGTATTGAAGAGTCTAGTCCTCTTGATAATAAAGCCAGTAAATGTTTGAATACTGTTTTTAAACCTCCTAAGGTTGATCCTGAGGTTTTCCTGTTCCAGATGCTGTTTCTGATATGATTACTAAGGAATGGTCTAAGCCTGGTTCTTCTTTCAATCCTTCTTCTAGGTTTAAGAAGTTGTATCCTTTATCTGTGGCTAATTTAGAGTTTTGGGAAAAGTTCCTAAGGATGATGGGGCTATTTCCAGTCTTGCCAAACATACTTTTATTCCTATGGAAGATAGTACTTCTTTTAAGGATCCTTTGGATAGGAAGATTGAATCTTATCTTAGAAGATCATATTTACATTCTGGCTATATTCTTAGACCTGCTATTTCAATAGCTGATGTGGCTGCTGCTTCAACATTTTGGTTGGATAGTTTAGCATGGCAGGTAGAAGATCATAATTTGTCCAGCATTATTCTTTTGCTTCAACATGCTAATCATTTAATTTGTGATGCTATATTTGACATTATTAAGATTGATGTTAAATCTATGTCTTAACTATTTTAGCCAGAATAGCTTTATGGCTTAAATCTTGGAATGCTGACATGGTGTCTAAATCTAGATTACTATATCTATCTTTTCAGGGTAAGAATGTATTTGGTTCTCAATTAGATTCTATTATTTCCACTGTTACCGGTGGGGAGTTTTCTTACCTCAAGATAAAAAATCTAAGGGTAAATTTAAGGCTCCTAATCATTTTCGTTCCTTTCGTCAGAATAAGGAACACAAGTCTACTCCTTCCCCTAAGGCCTCTGGTTCCAATTGAAAACCATACTTAAATTGGAATAAAACCAAGCCTTATAAAAAAACAAATCCAGCCCCCAAGACTGCATGAAGGTGCGGCCCTCAATCCAGTTCAGCTGGTGGGGGGCAGATTGAAATTGTTTCAGGAAATTTGGTCAGGTTCTGTTCAGAATCAGTGGATTCAGAATATTGTGTCTCAAGGGTATCGAATAGGATTGAGAATAAGGCCTCCTGTGAGAAGATTCTTTCTTCCTCATATTCCAACAAATCCTGTGAAAGCTCAGGCTTTTCTGAAAAATGTTTCAGATCTAAAGCTTTCAGGGGTGATAGTTCCGGTTTCTCTAAAGGAACAGAGTTTGGGTTTTTATTCAAATCTATTCATTGTCCCAAAGAAAAAAAATCTTTTAGACCAGTTTTGGATCTGAAACTTTTAAATCCTTTTGTAAGAGTCACAACTTTCAGGACTACTCTGCCTTTTGTTCAGCAAGGGCATTTTATGTCCACAATAGGCTTACAGGATGCTTATCTTCATGTTCCAATTCATCCATACCACTATCATTTTCTGAGGTTCTTAGTGCCCTTCTATCTGTAATCAGAGAGCAGGGTATTGCGGTGTTTCCTTATTTGGACGATATCTTGGTACTAGCTCAGTCTTTTCATTTAGCAGAATCTCACACGAAACAACTAGTGTCGTTTCTTCAAAGGCATAGTTGGAGGATTAATTTACAAAAGAGTTTCTTGATACCTCAAACAAAGGTCACCTTTTTAGGTTTCCAGATAGATTAAGTGTCCATGACTCTATCTTTAACAGACAAGAGGCAAATGAAATTGGTTTTAAGCTTGTCTAAATCTTCAGTCTCGATTATTCCTTTTGGTGGCTATGTGCTTGGAAGTTTTAGGTCTTATGACTGCAGCATCGGACGCGATCCCCTTTGCTCGTTTTCATATGAGACCTCTGCAGCTTTGCATGCTGAATCAATGGTGCAGGAATTATACTTGGATATCACAGTTGATATACTTAAATCCCAGCATTAAACTCTCTCTGTCTTGGTGGATAGACCATCATCAGATTATTCAAGGGGCCTCTTTTGTTTGCCCTTCCTGGACTGTGATCTCAACAGATGCAAGTCTTTCAGGTTGGGGAGCTGTCTGGGGGTCTCTGACAGCACAAGGGGTTTGGAAACCTCAAGAGGCAAGGTTACCAATCAACATTTTAGAACTCAGTGCTATCTTCAGAGCTCTTCAGGCTTAGCCTTTATTGAAGATAGAACTTTTAATTTGTTTTCAGACAACGTCACAACAGTGGCATATGTCAATCATCAGGGAGGGATTTGCAGTTCTTTAGCAATGAAGGAAGTATCTCAAATACTTTCTTGGGCAGAGTCCAAATCTTGTCTAATTTCTGTGATTCATATTCCAGGTGTAGACAATTGGGAAGCCGATTATCTAAGTCATCAGACTTTGCATCCAGGTGAATATTCTCTCCATTCGGATGTGTTTCTTCAGATTGTTCAGATGTGGGGTCTTCCAGGAATAGATCTGATGACCTCTCGTTTGAACAAGAAACTTCCCAGATATCTTTCCAGATCCAAGGATCCTCAGGCAGAGATGGTGGATGCTTTGGCAGTTCCTTGGTTTTACCAACCTGCTTACATTTTTCCACCTCTAGTTCTTCTTCCAAGGGTGATCTCCAAGATCATATTGGAACAATCTCATGTGTTTCTGATAGCACCTGCATGGCCTCACAGATTTTGGTATGCGGATCTTGTCCGGATGTACAGTTGCCAGCCTTGGCCCCTTTCTTTAAGGCCAGACCTTCTGTCTCAAGGGCCGTTTTTCCATCAGGATCTCAAATCTCTAAATTTGAAGGTATGGAAATTGAACGCATAGTTCTTAGTCATAGAGGTTTCTCGGACTCAGTAATTAACACTATGTTACAGACTCGTAAGTCTGTTTTGAGGAAGATGTATTATCAGGTTTGGAAAACCTATATTTCATGGTGCTTCTCTCATAATTTTTCTTGGCATTCTTTTAAAATTCCTTGGATTTTACAGTTTCTTCAGGATGGTTTAGATAAGGGTTTGTCTGCAAATACTTTGAAGGGACAAATCTCTGCTCTTTCTGTCTTATTTCATAGAAAGATTGCTAAGCTTCCTTATATTCACTGTTTTGTTCAGGCTTTGGTTCATATCAAACCTGTTATTAAGTATATTTCTCCTCTTGGGAGTCTTAATTTGGTTTTAAGGATTTTGCAGGCTCCTCCTTTTGAGCCTATGCATTCTTTGGATATTAAACTACTTTCTTGGAAAGTTTTATTTCTTTTGGCTATCTCTTCTGCTAGAACAGTTTCTGAGTTGTCGGCTCTCTCTTGTGAGTCTCCTTATCAGATATTTCTAGACATGTGCGATTTGTTTCGGATTAATTCGGAAATTCTGTAAATTCGGAGATTCGGATCAATTCGAATTTCCGAATTAAAATACTTCCGAATCTACCGAATGAATCCAAATTAGCTGCCGTACCTACCCAATAAATCCGAAAAAGCTCGGTAAATTCGGCATTCCCCCATAGGAAACAATGGGGCAGTTTCGGCTGAAAAAAAACCTAACACCTGCAAAAAAGCAGCGTTCAGCTCTTAACGCAGCCCATTGTTTCCTATGGGGAAACACTAAGTCTGCACCTAACATCCTAACATGAACCCCGAATCTAAACACCCCTAATCTAACACTTATTAACCCCTAATCTGCCGCCCCTGCTATCGCTGACACCTGCATTATCTTATTAACCACTAATCTGCCGCTCCGGACACCGCCGCCACCTACATTATAGCTATGTACCCCTAATTTGCTGCCCCTAACATCGCCGACACCTACATAATATTTATTAACCCCTAATCTGCCCCCACCAACGTCGCCGCAACCTAACTACAAGTATTAACCCCTAATCTGCCGACCGGACATCGCCGACACTATAATAAATGTATTAACCCCTAAACCGCAGCACTCCCGCCTCGCAAACCCTATAATAAATAGTATTAACCCCTAATCTGCCCCCCCCCCCCAACGTCGCTGCAACCTAACTACAAGCATTAACCCCTAATCTGTCGACCGGACACCGCCGCCACCTACATTATAGCTATGAACCCCTAATCTGCTGTCCCTAATATCGCCGACCCCTACATTATAGTTATTAACCCCAAATCTGCCCCCCCCCCACGTCACTGCAACCTAACTACAAGTATTAACCCCTAATCTGCCGACCGGACATCGCCGCCACTATAATAAATGTATTAACCCCTAAACCGCCGCACTCCCGCCTCGCAAACACTATAATACATTTTATTAACCCCTAATCTGCCCTCCATAACATCGCCGCCACCTACCTACCTACAATTATTAACCCCTAATCTCCCGCCCCCAACATCGCCGCTACTATAATAAAGTTATTAACCCATAAACCTAAGTCTAACCCTAACCCTAACACCCCCCTAACTTAAATATAATTTAAATAAAACGAAATAAATTTACTATAATTAAATAAATTAATCCTATTTAAAACTAAATACTTACCTGTAAAATAAACCCTAATATAGCTACAATATAACTAATAGTTACGTTGTAGCTATTTTAGGATTTATATTTATTTTACAGGCAACTTTGTATTTATTTTAACTAGGTACAATAGCTATTAAATAGTTATTTACTATTTAATAGCTACCTAGTTAAAATAATTACAAAATTACCTGTAAAATAAATCCTAACCTAAGTTACAATTAAAACTAACGCTACACTATCATTAAATAAATTAAATACAAATACCTACAAATAAATACAAATAAATACACTAAGTTACAAAAAATAAAAAAAGAACTAAGTTACAAAAAATAAAAAAATAATTTACAAACATTATAAAAATATTACAACAATTTTAAGCTAATTACACCTACTCTAAGCCCCCTAATAAAATAACAAAGCCCCCCAAAATAAAAAAATGCCCTACCCTATTCTAAAATAAAAATTGAAAAGCTCTTTTACCTTACCAGCCCTTAAAAGGGCCTTTTGCGGGGCATGCCCCAAAGAATTCTGCTCTTTTGCCTGTAAAAAAAACATACAATACCCCCCCAACATTACAACCCACCACCCACATACCCCTAATCTAACCCAAACCCCCCTTAAATAAACCTAACACTAAGCCCCTGAAGATCTTCCTACCTTGTCTTCACCACGCCGGGTATCACCGATCCGTCCAGAAGAGGCTCCGAAGTCTTCCTCCTATCCGGGGCTAAAGAGGTCCATCATCCGGCTGAAGTCTTCATCCAAGCGGGGGCTGAAGAGGTCCATCATCCGGCGGAAGTCTTCATCCAAGCGGGGGCTGAAGAGGTCCATCATCCGGCTGAAGTCTTCTATCAAGCGGCATCTTCAATCTTCTTTCTTCCGGCTCCATCTTCATCCAGCCGACGCGGAAAATCCATCCTGGCCGACGACTTCCCGACAAATGACGGTTCCTTTAAGGGACGTCATCCAAGATGGCGTCCCTCGAATTCCAATTGGCTGATAGGATTCTATCAGCCAATCGGAATTAAGGTAGGAAAATTCTGATTGGCTGATGGAATCAGCCAATCAGATTCAAGTTCAATCCGATTGGCTGATCCAATCAGCCAATCAGATTGAGCTCGCATTCTATTGGCTGTTCCGATCAGCCAATAGAATGCGAGCTCAATCTGATTTGCTGATTGGATCAGCCAATTGGATTGAACTTGAATCTGATTGGCTGATTCCATCAGCCAATCAGAATTTTCCTACCTTAATTCCGATTGGCTGATAGAATCCTATCAGCCAATCGGAATTCGAGGGACGCCATCTTGGATGACGTCCCTTAAAGGAACCGTCATTCGTCGGGAAGTCGTCGGCCAGGATGGATGTTCCGCGTCGGCGGGATGAAGATGGAGCCGGAAGAAAGAAGATTGAAGATGCCGCTTGATAGAAGACTTCAGCCGGATGATGGACCTCTTCAGCCCCCGCTTGGATGAAGACTTCAGCCGGATGATGGACCTCTTCAGCCCCGGATAGGAGGAAGACTTCGGAGCCTCTTCTGGACGGATCAGTGATACCCGGCGTGGTGAAGACAAGGTAGGAAGATCTTCAGGGGCTTAGTGTTAGGTTTATTTAAGGGGGGTTTGGGTTAGATTAGGGGTATGTGGGTGGTGGGTTGTAATGTTGGGGGGGTATTGTATGTTTTTTTTACAGGCAAAAGAGCAGAATTCTTTGGGGCATGCCCTGCAAAAGGCCTTTTTAAGGGCTGGTAAGGTAAAAGAGCTTTTCAATTTTTATTTTAGAATAGGGTAGGGTATTTTTTTTATTTTGGGGGGCTTTGTTATTTTATTAGGGGGCTTAGAGTAGGTGTAATTAGCTTAAAATTGTTGTAATATTTTTATAATGTTTATAAATTATTTTTTTATTTTTTGTAACTTAGTTCTTTTTTTATTTTTTGTACTTTAGTTAGTGTATTTATTTGTAGGTATTTGTATTTAATTTATTTAATTTATTTAATGATAGTGTAGCGTTAGGTTTAATTGTAACTTAGGTTAGGATTTATTTTACAGGTAATTTTGTAATTATTTTAACTAGGTAGCTATTAAATAGTAAATAACTATTTAATAGCTATTGTACCTAGTTAAAATAAATACAAAGTTGCCTGTAAAATAAATATAAATCCTAAAATAGCTACAATGTAACTATTAGTTATATTGTAGCTATATTAGGGTTTATTTTACAGGTAAGTATTTAGTTTTAAATAGGATTAATTTATTTAATTAATTTAATGATAGTGTAGTGTTAGGTGTAATTGTAACATAGGTTAGGATTTATTTTACAGGTAAATTTGTATTTATTTTAGCTAGGTAGTTATTAAATAGTTATTAACTATTTAATAGCTATTGTACCTAGTTAAAATAAATACAAAGTTGGCTGTAAAATAAATATAAATCCTAAAATAGCTACAATGTAACTATTAGTTATATTGTAGCTATATTAGGGTTTATTTTACAGGTAAGTTTAAAATAGGATTAATTTATTTAATTATAGTAAATTTATTTCGTTTTATTTAAATTATATTTAAGTTAGGGGGGTGTTAGGGTTAGGGTTAGACTTAGGTTTTGGGGTTAATAACTTTATTATAGTAGCGGCGACGTTGGTGGCGGGAGATTAGGGGTTAATAATTGTAGGTAGGTGGCGGGGATGTTAGGGAGGGCAGATTAGGGGTTAATAAAATGTATTATAGTGTTTGCGAGGCGGGAGTGCGGCGGTTTAGGGGTTAATACATTTATTATACTGGTGGCGATGTACGGTCGGCAGATTAGGGGTTAATACTTGTAGTTAGGTTGCGGCGACGTTGGGGGGGCAGACTAGGGGTTAATGAAATTTATTATAGTGTTTGCGAGGCGGGAGTGCGGCGGTTTAGGGGTTAATACATTTATTATAGTGGCGGCGATGTCCGGTCGGCAGATTAGGGGTTAATACTTGTAGTTAGGTTGCGGCGACGTTGGGGGGGGGCAGATTAGGGGTTAATAACTATAATGTAGGGGTCGGCGATGTTAGGGACAGCAGATTAGGGGTTAATAGCTATAATGTAGGTGGCGGCGGTGTCTGGTCGGCAGATTAGGGGTTAAATAATTTTATGATAGTGTTTGCGATGTGGGGGGCCTCGGTTTAGTGTAGTTTAGGGTGTTAGTGTACTTTAGCACTGTAGTTAAGAGCTTTATATTCCGGTGTTAGCCCATAAAGCTCTTAACTACTGACTTAATTCGGTAGATTCGGATGGCCGTGTATTACACTAGTATTTACACCTAATATACAGTACATAATACTAGTCTAATACACAGCATATCCCACCAAAATTCAGAATTTCAGAACCGAATCGAGCCGAATTCAGCCGAATTTATCCGAATCCGAATAAATCCAAAACGAATTCATTCGAATCCGAATAAATCCGAAACGAATTCATTCAAATTTTGCCGAATTTGAATTGATCCGAACCGAAATTCGAAAAATCCGAATCAATCCGAACCGAAACCGAACCAAATTTTTTCGCCATGCACATATCTAGATATTTCATCAAGATAAAGCGGTTTTACGGACTTTGTTTAAATTTTTGCCTAAAGTTGTGAATTCTAACAACATTAGTAAGGAAATTGTTGTTCCTTCTTTGTGTCCTAATCCTAAGAATTCTCTTGAGAGATCTCTTCATTCTTTGGATGTGGTAAGAGCTTTGAAATACTATGTTGAAGTTACTAAGGATTTCAGAAAGACTTCTAGTCTATTTGTTATTTTCTCTGGTTCCAGGAAAGGTCAGAAAGCCTCTGCCATTTCTTTGGCATCTTGGTTAAACCTTTTGATTCACAAGGCTTATTTGGAGGCAGGGCAGTCTCCGCCTCAGAGAATTACAGCTCATTCTGCCAGATCAGTTGCCACTTCTTGGGCTTTTAAAAATTGAGCTTCAGTTGATCAGATTTGTAAAGCAGCAATACATTTACTAAATTTTACCATTTTGATGTATTTGCTTCTTCAGAAGCAGTCTTTGGTAGAAAAGTTCTTCAGGCAGCTGTCTCAGTTTGATTCCTTTTGCCTATGATTTGAGTTTTTTTAAATTTAAGAAAACGTATTTATTATTTGGATTTAATATTTTCAGCAGACGTAGCTGTTGTTATTTTATCCCTCCCCCTTTAGTGACTCCGTGGATTTCCACATCTTGGGTATTGTATCCCGTATGTCACTAGCTCATGGACTCTTGCCACTTACATGAAAGAAAACATAATTTATGTAAGAACTTACCTGATAAATTAATTTCTTTCATAGTGGCAAGAGTCCATGAGACCCACCCTATTTTTTGGTGGTTATGATTTTTTTTTGTATAAAAGCACATAATTTTTTTCCAGTTCCTCTTTTTTGTATGCTTTTTTACTCCTTTTTACACCTCACTACTTGGCTATACGTTAAAACTGAAGTATGTGCGTGGTGAGGGGTGTATTTATAGGCATTTTAAGATTTGGGAAACTTTGCCCCCTCCTGGTAGGAATGTATATCCCATATGTCACTAGCTCATGGACTCTTGCCACTATGAAAGAAATTAATTTATCAGGTAAGTTCTTACATAAATTATGTTTTTCTGACCTCTGTCAGAAAATTTTTCATAGATAGGGAATCTATTATGGTCCCTAAGAAAACTAACCTTGTAGCTGGCAAAAGGGAACTCTTTTCTAGATTCACTTTCCATTCATGGGAACATAGAAAAGACAAAAAGATCTCTGTATGAGAGTTTGCTTGTTGAAAAGATGATGCCTGAACCAATATGTCATCCAGGTAGGGTGCCACTGCAATTCCCTGAGACCTGATCACTGCCAAGAGAGCCCCCAGAACCTTTGTGAAAATTCTGGGAGCTGTGGCAAGGCCAAACGGGAGAGCCACAAACTGAAAGTATTTGTCTAGAAATGCGAATCTCAGGAACGTGTGATGATCCCTGTGGATGGGAACATGAAGATACACATCCTTTAAGTCTATGGTTGTTATGAACTGACCCTCTTGAACCAAGGGAAGAATGGAACGAATGGTTTCCATTTTGAAGGATGGTACCCTGAGAAACTTGTTGAGACACTTTAGGTCTAGAATAGGATGAAAAGTTCCCTCTTTTTTGGGAACCACAATCAGATTTGAATAGAATCCTAGACCCTGTTCCCTTACAGGAACTGGAACTATCACTTCCAAGGAAGAAAGGTCCCGAACGCAATTCAAGAATGACTCTCTTTTTATCTGGTCTGCAGATAATCTTGAGAGGTGGAACCTGCCTCTGGGAGGAAAAGTCTTGAATTCTATTTTGTAACCCTGAGATACTATGTCCACAGCCCAGGGATCTGGGACATCTCATATCCATGCTTGATAAAACAGAGAAAGTCTGCCCCCCACTTGATCCAATCCCGGATCGGGGGCAAACCCTTAATGCTAATTTAGACTCAGCTGCGGGTTTCTTAGATTGCTTCTCCTTGTTTCAAGAGTGATTGGGTTTCCAAAAAGACTTGGACTCTTCCTGCTTGGAAGAGGTAGAGGAATACTTTCCTTTGAAGTTGCGAAAGGAACGATAATTACTTTGACGTCCTTTAGATCTATTCTTGTCTTGTGGTAAAAAAGACCATTTTCCACCAGTAATGTCAGAAAATATTTCTGCCAGATCAGGTCCAAACAAGGTCTTACCCTTGTAAGGAAGTGCCAGAAGCTTGGACTTAGAGGAAACATCCGCTGACCAAGATTTCAGCCACAACGCCCTGCGAGCTAGCAAAGCAAAGCCAGATATTTTGGCTCCCAGTTTAATAACTTGCATGGTAGCATCAGAAATAAAGGAATTGGCTAGCTTGAGAGCCTTAATCCTGTGTTGGATCTTTTCCAAAGGAGTCTATACCTGAAGTGAATCAGACAAGGCATTGTACCAATAAGATGCCGCACTTGACACAGTGGCAATACAAACTGCAGGTTGCCATTGAAGACCTTGATGAACATACATCTTCTTCAAATACGCCTCCACTTTGTGTCCATTGGATCCTTAAAAGAGCAGCTGTCCTCTTTAGGAATAGTAGTTCTTTAAGCCAGAGTAGAAATGGCCCCTTATACTTTAGGCACCGTGCGCCATGAATCTTTAATGGAGTAAGCGACAGGAAAAATATTTTTAAAGACAGGAGACGGGGGAAAAGGAATCCCTGGCTTCTCCCATTCCTGTGAAATAATCTCCGTTGCTTGGTCTGGAACAGGAAACACTTCCACAGTGGAAGGAACATCAAAGTATTTATTCAGTTTACTAGATTTCTTAGCGTTGACAAAGACAGGAGTATCGGAGTCGTCCAAAGTAGCCAAAACCTCCTTTAACAATACACAAAGGTGTTCAAGCTTAAATCTGAAAGATACTATTTTAGCATCAGATGAAGAAATTATACTGTCCGAATCTAAAATTTCACCCTCAGAGGCTACCAACGTATTCTCCTCATCAGACTTATGAGGGAGAGCAACCTGAGTAGCAGAGGTTGGAACAGAAACCTTACTATCTGAATCTTTAATTTTCCTCTTGCGTTTTCCCTTTAGCATAGGAAAAGCAGATAATGCCGCAGATACCGCAGAAAATACCTGAGCAGCAAAATCTGCAGGCAAATAAACTCCTCCAGGAGGCTGAGAGGAACCGCAGGGCACTGTACGAGACGCCATTAAGGCTTGGGACGTTTGAGGAGAAAGCTGTTGCATTGCCTGAACAGCATCATCCTGAGAGACATAAGGCTCATAGGGCAATAACTTTTCTTTACATTCTAGTGTTCTAGCTAAACATGTAGAACAAAATTGCAAAGAAGAAACAATTTGTGCCTCTAGACATAATAAACAGTTATTAAAAACAACATTTTCATCATCCATGTCCATCTTGAAAAGTTGAACCCAAAAGGAAAAATTTAATTTATGAAAAAGAAAAACTACTGTTGCTTTAAGACAGTCCTATTTTAAGACCAGTTTTCCCTCTAAGGCCAGTTTTGTGTGCGGCCCAGCAGTGAAACAGTTAATTAAGTAACCACACCCTGCAATTAGCAAACACTGCACAATGCAGATGGCAAGGTATGGTTCTCTTTTTAACTGTTTCACTGCTGGGCTGCACACAAAACTGTCCTTAGAGGGAACACTGTTTAAGACTAAGCGTTATAATGAATAACAGACAAAATCGAACTAAAACATGAAACCTCTAAACCTCAGCAGGACTGAGGTGCCTACTGCTTCTAGGAAACTCTAAATGCAACTGCACACAAGCTGACAAAATGCAGGGATTCACATAGATGCTGCTCCGTTCCGATGCCTGAACAGAGAGGTCCTATGATCGGCAAAACCGGAATTGCGCAGTTATGTAAAAGTGCGCATTCCGATATTACTCCTACTACTACCAAGAAACCGAAAACAGTGCAAGTCGTTGCCTGTTAGAAATGGCCCCTTCTAAATGCAAAGTCTCCTAAACACACTGCCGCCAATAACTATAAGTGGTACCCGGTCTAAGTTTAAGCCCAAAGTCTCAAAAAAGGGGAATCAAACCTTAGTCCTATACATAGCACCTGCACACTGCCCAATGAATCTTGTGTAAAAGATTACTATGTCCCAATATTTTTTATGCAGAGTTAAATAAATGATCTACTAAGTGCTAAGTCTTCAGAACCTAGAAGACAAAAAAAACCCACTTACCTGCAGTCTAGCTGTCCGGCAGGGAGACAGCTCAGAAGGCATGAAATGACGCATACTCGTTACAGAGACCTGTAGAAAAAAGAAAGAACAGAGTAAACCTACTCTGGCTTTCTATGCTTGGGCAGTAATATGTTAGGAAAACAAAGTAAGGCCCACCTCACAAGTTCCTAACTGCTTAAAAGCCACCACTACTCTACTGCAGAGATTGACATGGACTACAGCTATACCCAAAAATATTGCTTAAAGCGAAAGAAATCAAATTTTCTTCAGACACCAAAACTTCACCTCCTCCATTGACAAAGGCAAAGAGAATGACTAGAGATTATGAGACCCATTTATCAAGCTCCGGATGGAGCTTGAGGGCCCGTGTTTCTGGCGAGTCTTCAGACTCGCCAGAAACACAAGTTATGCTGCTCTGCTTTAATGAGGCGGACAGGAATCGCCACAATTCAACCTGATCGAGTACAATCGGGTTGATTGACACCTCCCTGCTGGCGGCCCATTGGCTGCGAGTCTGCAGGGGACGGCGTTGCACCAGCAGCTCTTATGAGCTGCTGGTGCAATGCTGAATATGGAGAGCGTATTGCTCTCCGCATTCTGCAATGTCTGTCGGACCTATTCCGCACTGTCGGCCTCTATGAATAGGGAGTGACACTCAACAGCTTTGCTGTGGTGCTCTTCGCCTCCTGCTGGCCAGGAGTGATATTTCCATTAGTAATTTATGACGTTGTGGACTCTCCATATCTTAGGAAAGAAAAGCAGGCTATGTTCTCTCACTGGAAAAGTATTTAAAAGTTAAATATTCCAATTATCTTGTTCAGAATTAACAAATAGGCACCATTATCAATTGCATAGTATCTCTTGGTAAAAAAAAGATAGCAATGTCTCCTTTAAAACTGTAAATCCTTAATCTTATGGGTTTCACATGATGATAAGATAGATAAAATGAAACAAGAGTGACACCTAGTGAATTAGAAATATATTTAGTTAGAAAAACATTAGTAGTATAATATTATAATGATTCAAGGTAACATTGGACCTATCAGAAAGAAATAATGTTATAAGCAGGATTTCCATTTACATATAGAACATCATTGTAAAACTGATAAACACCAGTCGCAAACAAATGTAGGTGATCCACCCAGCTAAGAAGGGGTTAACCTGAGTCAACACCCAAAAGCTGAACATTCTAGACATGAGGAGGAAGATCCATATTAATTATACTGCAATATATACATTAATACAATTAATTTTTTTATTTAAAGGGATAGTCTAGTCAAAATTAAACTTGTATGCATCAGATTGAACAGCATTTTTAAGCAACTTTTTAATTTACTCTTATTATCAATTTTTATTTGTTCTCTTGCTATCTTTATTTGAATGTAAGCTTAGGTGCCAGCCCATTTTAGGTTCAGCACCTGGGTAGCGCTTGCTGATTAGTGGCTACATTTAGACACTAATCAGAAAGTGCTACCCAGGTGCTGAACCAAAAATGGGCCGGCTCCTATGCTTACATTCTTGCTTTTTCAAATAAAGATAGCAAGAGAACGAAAAAGTTGCTTAAAATTCCCTGCTCTATCTGAATCATGAAAGTTTAATTTTGACTAGACTATCCCTTTAATACCTTCACATGTGTCAGCTATAGATCATATCAATGACCAAGGAATTGCTATTTTAATATATAGTATAATTATATACATAAATTATATATTTTGAAAGTATCCAAAAATAATCATTAAAATGTTTATAGATGTTGTTAGCTTCCAACTACACTTTATTTACAAACTACATGACATAGAAAATATTTTCCTTATACATTGTTTTACATAATCCAAATATATGAGAATAATAGTTATTGTAGCTTTTCTTATTAGGAAATAATCATGTTTGCTTTTGCTAATTCCATGACTCAATAATTATTTTTCTTATTTTTTCACTATTGTTAATAATTTTCATTTTCATTGATCATTTATGATTGGCTGAGTGTTATTTTATCTATTACAGGTACAAACCCCTAAATGTGGAATTACAATATTCAAACTTATTCTGAAATCCAAAGTTTTTAATTAATAATTATTTTTTTAAATCTATTTTTTCTTTTTATCCCATGTGTAATTCACAATCTTCTCACTATGTCTGTGATTTGAGTTATGTGCTCTAAAATGCAAATACTAGTCTATATTTATTTAAAACAACAACCATTAGCTTTCTGATTACAGCACTATAAGATCTTTCTAATGGTACTCAATGTATACAAAAGTATTAAAAATAATAAAAAACTGCCTTTAGATTACTATTTTGTCTGAACTACTTTTATAATTGTATCAATTTATATTATTACTAGTCCTAAAGCCCGTATACACTGGCTATTTTTTGTAGTACAGCGGTCCCACCCCTTGCTCTCTCTCTCTCTTCCCCCTCTCTTTTGCTCTCTCTCCTCCTCTCTTTTGCTCTCTCTCTCCCCCCTCTCTTTTGTGCTCTCTCTCTCCCCCCTCTCTTTTGCGCTCTCTCTCCCCCTCTCTTTTGTGCTCTCTCTCCCCCCTCTCTTTTGCGCTCTCTCTCCCCCCTCTCTTTTGCGCTCTCTCTCTCCCCCCTGTCTTTTGCTCTCTCTCTCCCCCCTCTCTTTTGTGCTCTCTCTCGCCCCACTCTCTTTTGCTCTCTCTCTCTCCCCCCTCTCTTTTGTGCTCTCTCTCTCCCCCCTCTCTTTTGCTCTCTCTCTCCCCCCTCTCTTTTGCGCTCTCTCTCCCCCTCTCTTTTGTGCTCTCTTTTGCTCTCTCTCCCCCTCTCTTTTGCTCTCTCTTCCCCTCTCTTTTGCTCTCCTTCTCTCTCCCCCTTTCTTTTGCTCTCTCTCTCATCCCCCTCTCTTTTGCTCTCTCCCTCTCTCTTTTGCTACTGACTTTCATTGGCTCACCCATGTGTTCAGTTAGAAACCATTAGTGCATTGCTGCTCCTTCAACAAACCATACCAAGAGAATGAAAAAAATAGATAATAGAAGTAAATTAGAAAGTTGTTTAAAATTGTATTCTCTATCTGAATCATGTTTCATGTCCCTTTAAGAGATATTCAAAAATACCTATTTTAACCCTTTAAGGACACAGCTTTCAGTTTGCTCAATTGTTTTATGACGGAAAAATTCCCTCATATGTCCTTAAGAGGTTAAACATCTAAAAACTCCAAACACTTTCAGCTCAAATCTGCAGCATTTCCAGTCACTGAGGATGCCCAGGAAAACGGACAACTTTCAAAAACATTAGTTCACACAATCCAAAAATACAAGCAGCTGAAAAAAAGGGTTTAATATTGAACAGTCTAACAAACCTAATAGTAAAAAAAAAACATACATTAATGCAGTTTGTTCTCATTTATATGTTAAAAAGCATGGAAATTCTTAAATGTAATTACCCATTAAACTTTATACTGTTTTATATTTTATAAATTCTGTGGGCGTCTAATTTCGGAATTTTCATGCTTTTATGCATTTATGTTTGACTAATTGGTTAGTCTCTGGGCTTATTGTACATTTTTTGCCATTTAATTTTCTTTTTTTTTTATTGTATGAAATGTGTCTGTGTTCATAAGTGATGTGTCAGTGAGTAATGTTTAGAGTGTTCAAATGTTGTGTGCAGTGTTTTGTGGTGTGATTCTATACTGTTTGTGTAGTGGTTGCTTTGTGTGGCCTATATGTAGTGTTTCTTTAGTGTATGTTGTGACAGATCCCATGGCTTTCTTATAGAAGTAAGGTATGTGAGGAAAAGGGTTCTGTCACATAGTTTTATTACTTTAGGTTCCAGTCCATTATTTGCCGCTAATCAGTTTAACACACACTGCAGCAGTATACAGGTGTAATCATACAGCTAATCAGTTTATCACACACTGCAGCAGTATACAGGTGTGTAATCATACAACTATTTAGTTTATCACACACTGCAGCAGTATACAGGTGTGTAATCATACAGCTAATCAGTTTATCACACACTGCAGCAGTATACAGGTGTGTAATCATACAGCTAATCAGTTTATTAGGCATTGCAGCAGTATACAGGTGTGTAATCGTACAGCTAATCAGTTTATTACACACTGCAGCAGTATTCAGGTGTGTAATCATACAACTATTTAGTTTATCACACACTGCAGCAGTATACAGGTGTAATCATACAGCTAATCAGTTTATCAGACACTACAGCAGTATACAGAAGTGTGTAATCATACAGCTAATCAGTTTATCAGACACTGCAGCAGTATACAGGTGTAATCATACAGCTAATCAGTTTATCACACACTGCAGTAGTATACAGGTGTGTAATCATACAGCTAATCAGTTTATCACACACTGCAGCAGTATACAGGTGTGTAATCATACAACTAATCAGTTTATCACACACTGCAGCAGTATACAGGTGTGTAATCATACAGCTAATCAGTTTATCACATACTGCAGCAGTATACAGGTGTGTAATCATACAGCTAATCAGTTTATCACACACAGCAGCAGTCTACAGGTGTGTAATCATACAGCTAATCAGTTTATCACACACAGCAGCAGTCTACAGGTGTGTAATCATACAGCTAATCAGTTTATCAGACACTGCAGTTTAAAGGTGTGTAATCATACAGCTAATCAGTTTATCACACACTGCAGCAATATGCAGGTGTGTAATCATACAGCTAATCAGTTCATCAGACACTGCAGCAGTATACAAGTAAGTGATCATACAGCTAATTAGTTTATTACACACTGCAGCAGTATACAGATGTGTAATCATACAGCTAATCAGTTTATCACACACTGCAGTAGAATACAAGTGTAATTATACAGCTAATCAGTTTATCACACACAGCAGCAGTCTACAGGTGTGTAATCATACAGATAATCAGTTTATCAGACACTGCAGCAGTATACAGGTGTTTTCAGCAGTATACAGGTGAGTAATCATACAGCTAATCAGTTTATCAGACCCTGCAGCAGTATACAGGTGTGTAATCATACAGCTAATCAGTTTATCACACACTGCAGCAGTATACAGGTGTGTAATCATAAAGCTAATCAGTTTATCACACACTGCAGCAGTATACAGGTGTGCAATCATACAGCTAATCAGTTTATCACACACTGCAGCAGTATACAGGTGTGTAATCATACAGCTAATCAGTTTATCACACACTGCAGCAGTATACAGGTGTGTAATCATACAGCTAATCAGTTTCTCACACACTGCAGCAGTATACAGGTGTGTAATCATACAGCTAATCAGTTTATCACACACTGCCACAGTATACAGGTGAGCAATCATACAGCTAATCAGTTTATCACACACTGCAGCAGTATACAGGTGTGTAATCATACAGCTAATCAGTTTCTCACACACTGCAGCAGTATACAGGTGTGTAATCATACAGCTAATCAGTTCATCACACACTGCAGCAGTATACAGGTGTGTAATCATACAGCTAATCAGTTCATCACACACTGCAGCAGTATACAGGTGTGTAATCATACAGCTAATCAGTTTATCACACACTGCAGCAGTATACAGGTGTGTAATCATACAGCTAATCAGTTTATCACACACTGCAGCAGTATACAGGTGTGTAATCATAAAGCTAATCAGTTTATCACACACTGCAGCAGTATACAGGTGTGTAATCATACAGCTAATCAGTTTATCACACACTGCAGCAGTATACAGGTGTGTAATCATACAGCTAATCAGTTTATCACACACTGCAGCAGTATACAGGTGTGTAATCATACAGCTAATCAGTTTATCACACACTGCAGCAGTATACAGGTGTGTAATCATATAGCTAATCAGTTTATCACACACTGCAGCAGTATATAGATGTGTAATCATACAACTAATCAGTTTATCACACAGTGCAGCAGTATACAGGTGTGTAATCATATAGCTAATCAGTTTATCACACACTGCAGCAGTATACAGGTGTGTAATCATACAGCTAATCAGTTTATCACACACTTCAGCAGTACACAGGTGTGTAATCATACAGCTAATCAGTTTATCACACACTGCAGCAGTATACAGGTGTGTAATCATACAGCTAATCAGTTTATCACACACTGCAGCAGTATACAGGTGTGTAATCATAAAGCTAATCAGTTTATCACACACTGCAGCAGTATACAGGTGTGTAATCATACAGCTAATCAGTTTATCACACACTGCAGCAGTATACAGGTGTGTAATCATACAGCTAATCAGTTTATCACACACTGCAGCAGTATACAGGTGTGTAATCATACAGCTAATCAGTTTATCACACACTGCAGCAGTATATAGATGTGTAATCATACAACTAATCAGTTTATCACACAGTGCAGCAGTATACAGGTGTGTAATCATATAGCTAATCAGTTTATCACACACTGCAGCAGTATACAGGTGTGTAATCATACAGCTAATCAGTTTATCACACACTGCAGCAGTATACAGGTGTGTAATCATACAGCTAATCAGTTTATCACACACTGCAGCAGTATACAGGTGTGTAATCATACAGCTAATCAGTTTATCACACACTGCAGCAGTATACAGGTGTGTAATCATACAGCTAATCAGTTTATCAGACACTGCAGCAGTATACAGGTGTGTAATCATACAGCTAATCAGTTTATCACACACTGCAGCAGTATACAAGTGTGTAATCATACAACTAATCAGTTTATCACACACTGCAGCAGTGTACAGGTGAGTAATCGTACAGCTAATCAGTTTATCAGACACTGCAGCAGTATACAAGTGTGTAATCATACAGCTAAGCAGTTTATCACACACTGCAGCAGTATACAGGTGTGTAATCATACAGCTAATCAGTTTATCACACACTGCAGCAGTATACAGGTGTGTAATCATACAGCTAATCAGTTTATCACACACTGCAGGAGTATACAGGTGTGTAATCATACAGCTAATCAGTTTATCACACACTGCAGCAGTATACAGGTGTATAATCATACAGCTAATCAGTTTATCACACATTGCAGCAGTATACAGGTGTGTAATCATACAGCTAATCAGTTTATCACACACTGCAGCAGTATACAAGTGTGTAATTATACAGCTAATCAGTTTATCACACACTGCAGCAGTATACAGGTGTGTAATCATACAGCTAATCAGTTTATCACACACTGCAGCAGTATACAGGTGTGTAATCATACAGCTAATCAGTTTATCACACACTGCAGCAGTATACAGGTGTGTAATCATACAGCTAATCAGTTTATCACACACTGCAGCAGTATACAGGTGTGTAATTATACAGCTAATCAGTTTATCACACACTGCAGCAGTATACAGGTGTGTAATTATACAGCTAATCAGTTTATCACACACTGCAGCAGTATACAGATGTGTAATCATACAGCTAATCAGTTTATCACACACTGCAACAGTAAACAGATGTGTAATCATACAGCTAATCAGTTTATCACACACTGCAGCAGTATACAGGTGTGTAATTATACAGCTAATCAGTTTATCACACACTGCAGCAGTATACAGGTGTGTAATCATACAGCTAATCGTTATCGGGCACTGCAGCAGTATACACGTGTGTAATCATACATCTAATCAGTTTATCACACACTGCAGCAGTATACAGGTGTGTAATCATACAGCTAATCGTTATCAGACACTGCAGCAGTATACACGTGTGTAATCATACATCTAATCAGCTTATCACACACTGCAGCAGTATACAAGTGTGTAATCATACAGCTAATCAGTTTATCACACACTGCAGCAGTATACAGGTGTGTAATCATACAGCTAATCAGTTTATCACACACTGCAGCAGTACACAGGTGTGTAATCCTACAGCTAATCAGTTTATCACACACTGCAGCAGTATACAGGTGTGTAATCATACAGCTTATCAGTTTATCACACACTGCAGCTGTTCACAGGTATGTAATCATAAAGCTAATCAGTTTATCACACACTGCAGCAGTATACAGGTGTGTGATTATACAGCTAATCAGTTTTTCACACACTGCAGCAGTATACAAGTTTGTAATCATACAGCTAATCAGTTTATCACACACTGCAGCAGTATACAGGTGTGTAATCATACAGCTAATCAGTTTATCACACACTGCAGCAGTATACAGATGTGTAATCATACAGCTAATCAGTTTATCACACACTGCAGCAGTATACAGGTGTGTAATCGTACAGCTAATCAGTTTATCACACACTGCAGCAGTACACAGGTGTGTAATCATACAGCTAATCAGTTTATCACACACTGCAGCAGTATACAGGTGTGTAATCATACAGCTAATCAGTTTATCACACACTGCAGCAGTATACAGGTGTGTAATCATACAGCTAATCAGTTTATCACACACTGCAGCAGTATACAGGTGTATAATCATACAGCTAATCAGTTTATCACACACTGCAGCAGTATACAGGTGTGTAATCATACAGCTAATCAGTTTATCACACACTGCAGCAGTATACAAGTGTGTAATTATACAGCTAATCAGTTTATCACACACTGCAGCAGTATACAGGTGTGTAATTATACAGCTAATCAGTTTATCACACACTGCAGCAGTATATAGATGTGTAATCATACAGCTAATCAGTTTATCACACACTGCAACAGTAAACAGATGTGTAATCATACAGCTAATCAGTTTATCACACACTGCAGCAGTATACAGGTGTAATCATACAGCTAATCAGTTTATCACACACTGCAGCAGTATACAGGTGTGTAATCATACAGCTAATCGTTATCGGGCACTGCAGCAGTATACACGTGTGTAATCATACATCTAATCAGTTTATCACACACTGCAGCAGTATACAGGTGTGTAATCATACAGCTAATCGTTATCAGACACTGCAGCAGTATACACGTGTGTAATCATACATCTAATCAGCTTATCACACTGCAGCAGTATACAAGTGTGTAATCATACAGCTAATCAGTTTATCACACACTGCAGCAGTATACAGGTGTGTAATCATACAGCTAATCAGTTTATCACACACTGCAGCAGTACACAGGTGTGTAATCATACAGCTAATCAGTTTATCACATACTGCAGCAGTATACAGGTGTGTAATCATACAGCTTATCAGTTTATCACACACTGCAGCAGTTCACAGGTATGTAATCATAAAGCTAATCAGTTTATCACACACTGCAGCAGTATACAGGTGTGTGATCATACAGCTAATCAGTTTATCACATACTGCAGCAGTACACAGGTGTGTAATCATACAGCTAATCAGTTTATCACACACTGCAGCAGTACACAGGTGTGTAATCATACAGCTAATCAGTTTATCACACACTGCAGCAGTATACAGATGTGTAATCATACAGCTAATCAGTTTATCACACACTGCAGCAGTATACAGGTGTGTAATCATACAGATAATCAGTTTATCACACACTGCAGCAGTATACAGATGTGTAATCATACAGCTAATCAGTTTATCACACACTGCAGCAGTATACAGGTGTGTAATCATACAGCTAATCAGTGTATCACACACTGCAGCAGTATACAGGTGTGTAATCATGCAGCTAATCAGTTTATCACACTTCAGCAGTATACAGATGTGTAATCATACAGCTAATCAGTTTATCACACTTCAGCAGTATACAGGTGTGTAATCATACAGCTAATCAGTTTATCAGACACTGCAGCAGTATACAGATGTGTAATCATACGCTAATCAGTTTATCATATACTGCAGCAGTATACAGGTGTGTAATCATACAGCTAATCAGTTTATCACACACTGCAGCAGTATACAGATGTGTAATCATACGCTAATTGGTTTATCAGACACTGCAGCAGTATACAGGTGTGTAATCATACAGCTAATCAGTTTCTCACACACTGCAGCAGTATACAGGTGTGTGATCATACAGCTAATCAGTTTATCACACACTGCCGCAGTATACAGGTGTGCAATCATACAGCTAATCAGTTTCTAATACACTGCAGCAGTATATAGATGTGTAATCATACAACTAATCAGTTTATCACACACAGCAGCAGTATACAGGTATGTAATCATACAGCTAATCAGTTTCTCACACACTGCCGCAGTGTACAGGTGTGTAATCATACAGCTAATCAGTTTATCACACACTGCAGCAGTACACAGGTGTGTGTGTAATCATACAGCTAATCAGTTTATCACACACTGCAGCAGTATACAGGTGTGTAATCATACAGCTAATCAGTTTCTCACACACTGCAGCAGTATACAGGTGTGTAATCATACAGCTAATCAGTTTATCACACACTGCCACAGTATACAGGTGTGTAATCATACAGCTAATCAGTTTATCACACACTGCAGCAGTATACAGGTGTGTAATCATACAGCTAATCAGTTTCTCACACACTGCAGCAGTATACAGGTGTGTAATCATACAGCTAATCTGTTTATCACACACTGCCGCAGTATACAGGTGTAATCATATAGCTAATCAGTTTATCACACACTGCAGCAGTATACAGGTGTGTAATAATAAAGCTAATCAGTTTATCACACACTGCAGCAGTATACAGATGTGTAATCATACAGCTAATCAGTTTATCACACACTGCAGCAGTATACAGGTGTGTAATCATACAGCTAATCTGTTTATCACACACTGCAGCAGTATACAGGTGTAATCATATAGCTAATCAGTTTATCACACACTGCAGCAGTATACAGGTGTGTAATCATAAAGCTAATCAGTTTATCACACACTGCAGCAGTATACAGATGTGTAATCATACAGCTAATCAGTTTATCACACACTGCAGCAGTATACAGGTGTGTAATCATACAGCTAATCAGTTTCTCACACACTGCAGCAGTATAAAGCTGTGTAATCATACAGCTAATCAGTTTCTCAGACACTGCAGCAGTATACAGTTGTGTAATCATACAGCTAATCAGTTTATCACACTGCAGCAGTATACAGTTGTATAATCATACAGCTAATCAGTTTATCACACACTGCAGCAGTATACAGGTGTGTAATCATACAGCTAATCAGTTTATCACACACTGCCACAGTATACAGGTGTGTAATCATACAGCTAATCAGTTTATCACACACTGCAGCAGTATACAGGTGTGTAATCATACAGCTAATCAGTTTCTCACACACTGCAGCAGTATACAGGTGTGTAATCATACAGCTAATCTGTTTATCACACACTGCCGCAGTATACAGGTGTAATCATATAGCTAATCAGTTTATCACACACTGCAGCAGTATACAGGTGTGTAATAATAAAGCTAATCAGTTTATCACACACTGCAGCAGTATACAGATGTGTAATCATACAGCTAATCAGTTTATCACACACTGCAGCAGTATACAGGTGTGTAATCATACAGCTAATCTGTTTATCACACACTGCAGCAGTATACAGGTGTAATCATATAGCTAATCAGTTTATCACACACTGCAGCAGTATACAGGTGTGTAATCATAAAGCTAATCAGTTTATCACACACTGCAGCAGTATACAGATGTGTAATCATACAGCTAATCAGTTTATCACACACTGCAGCAGTATACAGGTGTGTAATCATACAGCTAATCAGTTTCTCACACACTGCAGCAGTATAAAGCTGTGTAATCATACAGCTAATCAGTTTCTCAGACACTGCAGCAGTATACAGTTGTGTAATCATACAGCTAATCAGTTTATCACACTGCAGCAGTATACAGTTGTATAATCATACAGCTAATCAGTTTATCACACACTGCAGCAGTATACAGGTGTGTAATCATACAGCTAAACAGTTTATCACACACTGCAGCAGTATAAAGCTGTGTAATCATACAGCTAATCAGTTTCTCAGACACTGCAGCAGTATACAGTTGTGTAATCATACAGCTAATCAGTTTCTCAGACACTGCAGCAGTATACAGTTGTGTAATCATGCTGCTATAAAGCCTGAAGTCTGATTAAGTTCAGAGCCTTTACTACCTCACTGCAGGCAAGAGGAGCAGCGGTCTGCTGTTTGAGGGTCCAATACCTAAAGGTACAAATATTGTTAATTTTGTCAGATCCAGACTAGCTGACACTAGTTAGAAACCATTGTTTTATGTTTTGTTAATGCCTAGATGGGCAGGATTTTGTTTTATATTTTGCTGATGTTGTGATTTGAATTGCCTGTGATGTGCAAAATAAACAAGCAGACTGGTGCTTGAACTCTATTACTGCGTGTAACCTTATTCCCTAAAAGACTGTGTGGCAGTGTAAAGTCCAAAGACTGGATACAAGAGGAATCTTGTCACACATGGTTGAGAATGCAGGCAAGCTGCACTAAAGGTCTGATGGCGTAAGTATTTCCTCTGTTAATAAAATGTAGGCTTTTCTTAAATCGATACTGCACTCCACAGCCATCCGCAAGAGGCAAATGTGATTTTTTTTTTAGGCTATTGCTGTCTTACAACAGTTGGTACTGGTTCAGGCAGACGGAGTTGCTGCACTAACTAAGACACAGAAGAATAGCACAGAAGCTCTTGTGCAACAGATGGTGGATGCACAAGCAGAAGCAAGTCAGCTCGCTCTGGCTAAACAGAGGAAGGCCACTCTGGCAGTACAATGGAGGCTCCGGACCTTGTCAGAAAAACTGCTGATGCAATAACCCCCGGCCGGAGCCAAACATGTGAGAGCAAGTCATTATCTACAAAAGATGGTGCCTAACGGTAACATAGAGGCATACTTATTGACTTTTGAATGTACTGCAGAGAGAAAGGGGTGGACAACTATGCAATGGGCCAGTCTTTTTGCCCCATTCCTGACTGGCGAACCCTGAAAAGCATATTATGAGCTGGAGGCTGCACAGGCCAACAAATACACTAAATTAAGGGCAGAGATTATAGCTTGACTTCGTGTGTGTGTGTAACCCTATTCTTTTAACCCCTTAAGGACCACAGCAATTCTGTCCTTTTGGGACCAAGGCTATTTGTACATTTCTGCAGTGTTTGTGTTTAGCTGTAATTTTCCTCTTACTCATTTACTGTACACACACATATTATATACTGTTTTTCTCGTCATTAAATGGACTTTCTAAAGATACCATTATTTTCATCATATCTTATAATTTACTATAAAAAAATTATAAAATAGAATGAAAAAATGGAAAACAACCCACACTTTTCCTAACTTTGACCCCCAAAATCTGTTACACATCTACAACCACCAAAAAACACCCGTGCTAAATAGTTTCTAAATTTTGTCCTGAGTTTAGAAATACCCAATGTTTACATGTTCTTTGCTACTTTTGCAAGTTATAGGGAAATTAATACAAGTAGCACTTTGCTATTTACAAACCATTTTTTTTTACATTAGCGATAGTTACATTGGAACCCTGATATCTATCATGAATCTCTGATTATCCTTTGACATGTATATATTTTTTTTTAGAAGACAACCCAAAGTATTGATCTAGGCCCATTTTGGTATATTTCATGCCACCATGTCACCGCCAAATGCGATCAAATAAAAGAAATTGTTCACTTTTTCACAAATTTTTTCACAAACTTTAGGTTTCTCACTGAAATTATTTACAAACAGCTTGTGCAATTATGACACAAATGGTTGTAAATGCTTCTCTGGGATCCCCTTTGTTCATTAACAGCAGAAATATATGGCTTTGGCGTTGCTTTTTGGTAATTAGAAGGCCGCTAAATGTCGCTGCGCATCACACGTGTATTATCTCTAGCAGTGAAGGGGTTAATTAGGTAGCTTGTAGTGAGCTTGAGGGTTAATTTTAGCTTTAGAGTAGAGATCAGCCTCCCACCTGACACATCACACCCCCTGATCCCTCCCAAACAGCTCTCTTCCCTCCCCCACCCCACAATTGTCCCCGCCATCATAAGTACTGGCAGAAAGTCTGCCAGTACTAAAATAAAAGGTTTTTCGTTTTCTTAAAAAAATCAAAAAAATCTGCTGTGTAGGATTCCCCCATAGCCCCCAACCTCCCTGATCCCCCCCCCCCCAAACAGCTCTCTAACCCTCACCCTCTACCTTATTGTGCACCATCTTAGGTACTGGCAGCTGTCTGCCAGTACCCAGTTTGCAATAAAACATGGCATTTTTTTTTTTTTTTTAAGTTTTATTATTACATTTTATGTAGTGTAGCTGCCCCCCTCAATATCCAACCCCCCACCCCCTCCCAGATCCCTTAGCTAAACATTCCCACCCTCCCCAGTCCTCTCTTCCACCTTAGCAATATCTGTTACTGTGCCATAGTGTAGCGTTCCCACCCGCTCCCGCCCCCGTGCGTGCCTGCACACGATCCCGCCCCCCTCCAAAGCACTTCCTGCACCAATTGCCGCCCACACGCCTCCCTGCATCAGCTCCCACCCACGGATGCAGAGAGGGCCACAGAGTGGCTCTCTCTGCATCGGACTGCTAAAAAATGTTATTGCAGGATGCCTCAATATCGAGGCATCACTGCAATAACATGAAAGCGTCTGGAAGCGATCAGGATCACTTCCACCGCTTATAAAGCCTAACGACGTACAGGGTACGTCCTTGGTCGTTAAGGACCTTTTTTTTGTAGGACGTACCCTGTACGTCGTTGGTCCTTAAGGGGTTAAAGGCTGTTTAGCATTTTAAACTCGTAAGACAAGATACAAGAGGAATCTTGTCACAATATGTATGATGTGAGCCTGTAGGGACAAAAATATCTAAAACTGAATTTCATATAGATTGAAACAGCATTTTTGCTGTAGTTTCAGTAATAATATAACAGTGTTGGTTATGCAAAACTGGGGAACGGGTAAGAAAGGGATTATCTATACTTTTAAACAGTAACAATACTGGAGTAGACTGTCCCTTTTAAGTATTGAAAGAAAAAAATTGAACATGTGGCCAGTTTCAGCAAGGTGAGACACCAGCTGATTATTCCCGAGTGGACGTCTAGTTAAGAGAATGTGAGACCCCAAATCATGTATATTGAACTTGATATAAATAATAAAGTTAGATGCGCCTAAAATAGTGTGAAAAATCGTGATAATAACAATTGTATGTCGAAATGTAACTGAGTGTGTCTTAACACCAGAAAAATAATTGCAATGTGATATAAACACTGTTAGTACAATACAGTGATAAAATGGATGTGGTATCGTGTCATCAATCTACGGCTGGGATATACCAGGATTCAAAGCAAAAGTGAGCGCTAAATGATCTCTGATAATGAGATAAGGCAAATATGATTAGATCAGCATATATATCACAAAGATCTAATTATTAGACGCTACACAGTAAATACCCAACAGTGACGATATTACTTGTAAAAGATAAATGTTGAAAGATTTGTAGTTTAGACGTAAAGTCCACAAAAGTAATCCTCAGATGTGTCAGACCCACGGCTGCAATACTTCTTCCAAGAACTTGACGGCAATTCAAGTACAACGGATCTATAGATAGAATAAAGCAGAAGAAGGCGCCACAATAGTGCACATCAGTGTGACTAGGTCTCCACGCAGAAAATAATCGTACTTACAAAATGAAAAGCACTTGATAAGTATCACAAGAGCCTCCTGGACCTTTAGCAGCTGTCCAGATAGCTGTCCTCACGTAGAACAGCAAATCTCCCACAGATTCGTACAGCCTTTAACAAATACAGGAGGAATTGGGAGCCCTGTTCCCGTGGGAACTTACATTAAAACAAACAGAATATCCAGCACCTGAAAGTAATGTGGTGTGCAAGCTTCAAGGATACTGCACCATATCCCACAATATAGAGAAGCACAAAACGAAGCAGCACCATCCAGAAGTTTCAACAGATTTATTCGTGCAGTATGCACACTGTATAGCCAGACCAACAAGCAGCAACGTTTCGGACTTAGTCCTTAATCATGCATAGTTACACCTGAAGATCATACAGCTTAAATACACCTATAAACCACACCCACTACACCTGATATACACAACACACTGAATGTAGTAGCCCTCTAGTGGTCACATTGTAGAATTACTTTACAAATCATAAAAAGTCAGGTTAAACACATATTGCTCCTAATAAATCAGAACATACAAAACATTTCAAAAACTTTCAATACATTAAAATATTATTATATTAGTTAACACAGGCACATTATAGACATAGAGACCAATCAAGCTCCCTGTTCATACCCTTTGGGTACATGGTATCCAACCTATTGATCCAATAAGCTTCCCTAATTTTTAACCTCTTAGTTCTATTACCACCACGCCTGAGATGGCCCACCTGCTCTAATACCTGAAACCTTAATTGAATAAGGTTGTGGCCAGCAGATAAAAAATGATTGGCCACTGGGGCATCCAATTTTTTAGTTCTTATATTACTCTTGTGCTGGGTTATTCTCTCACGGACCGTGCGGGTGGTCTCACCCACATAACCCAACCCACACAGGCATTTAATATAATACACAGCAAAATCTGTGTTGCAAGTAAAATGCCCCCTAATTTCAAATCTTTTACCCGTACCTGAATGGCTGAAGTGGGAACCCTTAATCATGTTGTTACAATTTGAATATCCTAAACAAGGGAAGCAACCTAAATTCCTGCTCCCAATATATCTCTGTACAGGCATCTTAGATGGACCAATATCTGCATGTACCAAAAGATCTTTCAAATTTTCCCTCTCTTAAAGGCAGGCATGGGTGGTTCTTTGAACACATGTACATTAGGGTTATAGGTTCTTAAAATGTGCCAATGTTTAGAAATGATTTTATTTATTCTGTTGCTCAATTGGGAGTACTGACTAACAAAAATCAGTCTATTAGATCTTGCTTGCTTTTTTGCTTTCTTCTGTTGCAAAAGATCCTATCTAGGGATTTGTTTAACATATTCAATCTCCTTTTGAATCAAAGCAGATGGATAGCCCCTATCCTTAAAACGGTCACCCATTTCTTCAAGTCTCTGTATTACAGGCCCCGTTTCAGAAAAAATTCTCCTCACTCTTAGGAGTTGGCTCCTTGGGAGCGACTTAATCAAGGAGGGGGGATGCATACTATTATAATGAAGAAGAGTGTGGCAATCTGTTGCTTTTTTATGTAGATCCACTGTCAAACCTTGGTCACTTTTAAGTATCTTAGTATCCAGAAAGACAACACTCTCCTCACTACAAATCAGCTTAAATTTAATATGGCATGTAGCAGAGTTCAATTCATTGACAAATTCCTCAAGGGTTCCAATGTCGCCCAGCCACACACCAAAAATATTGTCTATATATCACCACCAGGTGGCGCCATACTGTAAAAAAAGTGGATTACTATAGACGAAATATTCCTCATACATATTCATGTAGATATTGGCGTATGTAGGGGCGACATTGGAACCCATGGGCGTACCTTGGAGCTGCATGTAATAATGATCTTCAAAAAGAAAATAATTACATCTCAGGATAATACTTAACAATTGTAAAATAAATTCCATTTGCTGGGGATTATATTGCTCATCCTGACTCATTATTTTACTCACAGCACCAATGCCAGCCTCGTGTGTAATAGACGTGAACAATGAAGTAACATCTAAACTAAAGATGATCCCTTTAGTATTCTCAATTGGTATATCTTGTAGTTTTGTCAGAAAATCCTGTGTCCTTAATAAAAGAGCTGGAATTAACATAAGGTCTCAAAGCTTTGTCCAAAAAAATAGATATACTTGATAATAAAGACCCCATCCCTGCCACAATAGGGCGGCCTGGAGGGGCAGTAGAGCTCTTATGGACCTTGGGGAGGGTATAAAGGACCGGGGTAATGTCTTCTGTGTCTAAAAGGAACTGTGCAGTATTATTGTCAATGATACCCCTCTTAACTGCTGTCTGTACACAAAATATAACCTCCTTTTTGATCTTAAAAAGAGGATTGTACTCCAGATTTTGATACACATCCTTATCGGATAATTGGGTATTGATTTCATTGACATAATACTGTTTGTCAAGGAGCACCGTGGCCCCGCCCTTATCCGCCCCTTTTGTAACCAATGATTTATTTTTCTTCAATTTATCAAGGGCTTTCTTCTCATACAAAGACAAATTACCCCTATCAACCTTATGACCTTTTTGATTGCAATGATGTTTAAAAAGTTCTGACACATCTCTCTCTACCAATTTAATGAAAGTTTGAACCCCTGCATTCACCTGTGCCGGTGTAAAAGTGCTCTTTTTCATCAAACCCAGAGATTTCAAGTTTGAACCCTGCATACATTCAGTAGAGGTCTGACTCATGGTACCACATTCAGGAGTGTCTGCAAAAAAACGTTTTAATTTAACTAATCTGAAGAAGCGAAACAAATCTTTATGCATCTCAAACATATCAAACTCATGCTGTGGACAGTAAGATAGTCCCTTGTTCAGCACTGACAGTTCATCAGTGCTGAACAAGCACTGACAGATTGTAAGTTCCCGTGGGAACTTACAATCTAAATGGGTAGGAGGGTGAGAAACAGGAGGTGGGGACTGCAAAAGTGGGAATGATGTTAGTGTGGAGTTAGATGAGGGCAACTATTAGGCAAGTGGAATTCATTAGTTACTGATTTGGTTATAGGCTTCCCTGAACAAGAAGGTCTTTAGGGAGCGTTTAAAGGAGGAGAGGTTGGGGGAAAGTCTGACAGCATGAGGAAGTGCGTTCCAGAGGGTTGGTGCTGCATGAGAGAAGTCTTGTAGTCTAGCATGGGAGGAGGTGATGGTAGAAGAGGCAAGGAGTAGATTGTTGTTGGATTTTAGGGGACAGGCTGGAGTATATTTGTTGATGAGTGAGGACAGGTGGGGGGGGCTGCATTGGTAAGGGCTTTGTAGGTCAGAGAGAGAATTTTGAATTTAATTCTGCTGTAAATGGGGAGCCAGTGAAGGGAAGTAATACCCAACAGGAAAGCAGGCACTGCAACGAGTGATCCAAGTAAAAACAGGTACTTTAATCATGAAAAAAATTAAAAAGTGTAACAGCAACAAACGCTGTGGACATGCACAAAAAACAATGACAGGAGGACAAAAGACAAAAAATGTCTGACTAGTTTCGCATCCCCTGTAGATGCTTATTCGTAGACATATGGAACATGTGTAGAGGCTTCTATTTAAAGGGGTAACTTGGATTTGATTTGCTGTTGTAAGCATGACATGTTAATCAAGAACAGCTGTTAGCTTTTTTTAACCCCTAGTATATTAAGACAAACTATGCATGTATGCCAATGAAGGGACTCTCAGAGGGGTGCAGTGGATACAGAGCATCGGGAGAGGTAGATTATCTTAGCAGAGGCATTTAGGATGGATTGAAGGGGGGAGAGGCGGGAGAGAGGAAGGCCAGTTAGTAGGTTGTTACAGTAGTCAAGCCGGGAAATTACTAGAGAATGGATTAGCTGTTTAGTAATTTCAGCACTCAGAAAAGGACGAATTTTGGAGATATTGCGTAGGTGGTTGCGACAGGATGATGAGAGTGATTGGATGTGGGGTATGAAGGACAGATTGGAGTTGAGTGTAACTCCAAGGCAGCGGACTTGGGGTGATGGGGAGATAGTGGTGTCACCAACAGTGATAGTAAAGTTAGAAACTGGAGTAGAATTAGATGGGGGGATTAGAAGAAGCTCAGTCTTGTACATGTTGATTTTTAGGTGGTGAAAGGCAATAAAGGAAGAAATGGCAGATAAGCAGTCACTGATGTGGGAAAGGACAGAAGGAGAGAGTGCAGGGGTGGATAGGTAGATTTACAAAAAGTTACCAATGGCACTAGTTCTATGTAATAGACCTGTTAGTATCTTAAATTATGCCACTAAAGTACGGCTAGATGTGGGTGCTTAGTGTATGAATTTGAATACTAAGATATGCAAGAGAAAAGCATACACATAGAAAGCACTCCTAGGTCAAATTGCAAACTTGTTGCAGGTAACAATCACTTAGTTAATAATCCAAGGATTGTATACGGGAAGAGGAATTGAGACTAAATCTAAAATATAACTTTTATTGGGTAGGATAGGTAGACCTGAGTATCATCAGCATAGAGGTGGTAGTTGAAGCCATAGCTTCTGATAAGTTTACCCAGTGAGGAAGTATAAATAGAGAAGAGAAGAGGGCATAGAACATAGCCTTGAGGTACTCCAACAGACAGAGGCAATGAAGAGGAGGAGTCGCCAGCAAATGAGACAGAAAAACACTTATTAAAGAGATAAGATTGGATCCAGAAGAGGGCAATGTCACAGAGCCCAAGGGAGCTGAGAGTCCGTAGGAGGAGGGGATGGTCAACAGTATCAAAGGCAGCAGACAGGTCAAGTAAGATGAGTATAGAATAGTGGCCATTGTATTTAGCAGAAAGAAGATCGTTAGTAACCTTGGTGAGTGCAGTCTCAGTTGAGTGTTGGGGATGGAAGCCAGACTACATCGGGTCAAGCAATGAGTTGGAGGATAGGAAGTGGGTTAGGCAATCGAAAACGAGTTGGAGCCTTCTTTTATTTCAAAAAAACATTTTAATAGTGACGTTTCAGGGACTCACTCCCCTTCCTCAGACTTCTTTAGGGCTAGAGAGAGACCATATTTGCAATATATCTCTACATATGAAGTTTTACTACCTAAAGCATTAACTAACTCAGCTTTGCTTACTCAGAAATGCACATATTTTTTCTTTAAACATTACAACATAAAAAAAAAATAATAGTAACTAATAAGCAAATTAGCATTAGGAGCCAAAGAAGTAGCCAGGTCTACATTTATATTCAGTTTTGTAGGTAATGATTCATAGGAGTCTCTATGTCATCTGCTGCATATATTTCCCAGCTATGGACGCGCTATTGTTACTGGGAGTTGCGAAAAACAATATGCAATTGCTCTATCTTGCACACATATTACAAGTTGAAAGTAAATGCATTCGCTCAAGATCAAAAAAATGTGGCATAAATTTGCATCACTGAAGACCAAGGGGCTCATCGGAAACAGGAGTTAAAGGGACAGTCAAGTCCAAAAAAAACTTTCATGTTTCAAATAGGGCATGTTAAAGAACTTTCCAATTTACTTTTATCACCAATTTTGCTTTGTTCTCTTGGTATTCTTAGTTGAAAGCTAAACCTAGAAAGGCTCATATGATAATTTTTAAGCCTGGGCACACAGTGGCAGTGAGTTATAAAGCTGGCACACAGCAGTAAGTTATGGCACAAGCAACCTCATGCTGGGCACACTAGAGCAGTGAGTTATAAAGCTGGCACACATCAGTAGGTTATGGCACCTCGTGCTGGGAACACAGGGACAGTAAGTTATAAAGCTGGCACACAGCAGTAAGTTATGGCACCTCATGCTGGGCACACAGGGGCAGTAAGTTATAAAGCTGGCACACAGCAGTAAGTTATGGCACAAGCACCTCATCATGGGCATACTAGAGCAGGGAGTTCTAAAGCTGGCACACAGCAGTAAGTTATGGCACCCCATGCTGGGCACACAGGGGCAGTAAGTTATAAAGCTGGCACACAGCAGTAAGTTATGGCACAAGCACCTCATGCTGGGCACACTAGAGCAGTGAGTTATAAAGCTGGCACACAGTAGATTATGGCACCTCATGCTGGGCACACAGTGGCAGTGAGTTATAAAGCTGGCAATCATCAGTAGGTTAAGGCACCTCATGCTGGGCACACTAGAGTATTGAGTTATAAAGTTGAGCACACATCAGTAGGTTATGGCACCTCATGCTGGGCACACAGGGGCAGTGAGTTATAAAGCTGGCACACAGCAGTAAGTTATGGCACCTCATGCTGGGCACACAGGGGCAGTGAGTTATAAAGCTGGCACACAGCAGTAAGTTATGGCACCTCATGCTGGGCACACCGGGGCAGTGAGTTATAAAGCTGGCACACAGCAGTAAGTAATGGCACCTCATGCTGGGCACACAGGGGCAGTGAGTTATAAAGCTGGCACACAGCAGTAAGTTATGGCACAAGCACCTCATGTTGGGCACACAGGGGCAGTGAGTTATAAAGCTGGCACACAGCAGTAAGTTATGGCACAAGCACCTCATGCTGGGCACACAGGGGCAGTGAGTTATAAAGCTGGCACACAGCAGTAGGTTATAGCACCTCATGCTGGGCACACTAGAGCAGTGAGTTATAAAGCTGGCACACATCAGTAGGTTATGGCACCTCATGCTGGGCACACAGGGGCAGTGAGTTATAAAGCTGGCACACAGCAGTAAGTTATGGCACAAGCACCTCATGCTGGGCACACTAGAGCAGCGAGTTATAAAGCTGGCACACAGCAGTAAGTTATGGCACAAGCAACCTCATGCTGGGCACACAGGGGCAGTAAGTTATAAAGCTGGCACACATCAGTAGGTTATGGCACAAGCACCTCATGCTGGGCACACTAGAGCAGCGAGTTATAAAGCTGGCACACAGCAGTAAGTTATGGCACAAGCAACCTCATGTTGGGCACACAGGGGCAGTGAGTTATAAAGCTGGCACACATCAGTAGGTTATGGCACAAGCACTTCATACTGGGCACACTAGAGCAGCGAGTTATAAAGCTGGCACACAGCAGTAAGTTATGGCACAAGCAACCTCATGCTGGGCACACAGGGGCAGTAAGTTATAAAGCTGGCACACATCAGTAGGTTATGGCACAAGCACCTCATGCTGGGCACACTAGAGCAGCGAGTTATAAAGCTGGCACACAGCAGTAAGTTATGGCACAAGCAACCTCATGTTGGGCACACAGGGGCAGTGAGTTATAAAGCTGGCACACATCAGTAGGTTATGGCACAAGCACCTCATGCTGGGCACACTAGAGCAGCGAGTTATAAAGCTGGCACACAGCAGTAAGTTATGGCACAAGCAACCTCATGCTGGGCACACAGGGGCAGTGAGTTATAAAGCTGGCACACATCAGTAGGTTATGGCACCTCATGCTGGGCACACAGGGGCAGTGAGTTATAAAGCTGGCACACAGCAGTAAGTTATGGCACCTCATGCTGGGCACACTAGAGCAGTGAGTTATAAAGTTGAGCACACATCAGTACAGACATCCCAACCTGCAAAAACTCATTTGAGGGAGATGGGTTCATCCGCTACTGCGCCCCCCCCCCCCCTCCAAGTTATATATTAGACAGCTTGAAACCCTAAATAAGATAGAGACTTATCATTGAAGTAGCTTACCACTAAAGTTACATTAAAAAAGTAGCTTTATTGCACAACCACATACAACAAAACTATTTTCCAGTGATTGTACGCTTGTTGGTAGTATTTGTGTTTTATTTTATTAAAATCAGTGGGGGTTTTTGGTTACTGATGCATGCTTTGAGGGTTCTATAACGTCCCAGCATTTAAAGGCATTCCTTAAAGAAAAACTTTTCTGGATTTGGGCCACATTGGATCATGGTACTTGGAGTTTCAGGGAGATTGCATTCCATTTGCTGGCATCAGGGAGCCGCTATTACAATCTGGGAGACTCCCTGAACTTCAGGGAGAGTTGGGAATGTCTGTCAGTAGGTTATGGCACCTCATGCTGGGCACACTAGAGCAGTAAGTTATAAAGCTGGCACACATCAGTAGGTTATGGCACCTCATGCTGGGCACACAGGGGCAGTAAGTTATAAAGCTGGCACACAGCAGTAAGTTATGGCACCTCATGCTGGGCACACAGTGGCAGTAAGTTATAAAGCTGGCACACAGCAGTAAGTTATGGCACAAGCATTTCATGCTGGGCAAACTAGAGCAGTGAGTTATAAAGCTGGCACACATCAGTAGGTTAAGGTACCTCATGCTGGGCACACTAGAGCAGTGAGTTATAAAGCTGGCACACATCAGAAGGTTATGGCACCTCATGCTGGGCACACTAGAGCAGTGAGTTATAAAGCTGGCACACAGCAGTAAGTTATGGCACAGGCACCTCATGCTGGGCACACTAGAGCAGTGAGTTATAAAGCTGGCACACATTAGTAGCTTATGGCACCTCATGCTGGGCACACAGGGGCAGTGAGTTATAAAGCTGGTACACAGTAGGTTATGGCACCTCATGCTGGGCACACTAGAGCAGTGAGTTATAAAGTTGAGCACACATCAGTACAGACATCCCAACCTGCAGTAAGTTATAAAGTTGGCACACAGCAGTAAGTTATGGCACAAGCACCTCATGCTGGGCACACAGGGGCAGTGAGTTATAAAGCTGGCACACAGCAGTAAGTTATGGCACAAGCGCCTCATGCTGGGCACACTAGAGCAGTGAGTTATAAAGCTGGCGCACAGCAGTAAGTTATGGCACCTTATGCTGGGCACACAGGGGCAGTGAGTTATAAAGCTGGCACACATCAGTAGGTTATGGCACCTCATGCTGGGCACACTAGAGCAGTGAGTTATAAAGCTGGCACACAGCAGTAAGTTATGGCACAAGCACCTCATGCTGGGCACACTAGAGCAGTGAGTTATAAAGCTGGCACACATCAGTAGGTTATGGCACCTCATGCTGGGCACACAGTGGCAGTAAGTTATAAAGCTGGCACACAGCAGTAAGTTATGGCACAAGCACCTCATGCTGGGCACACTAGAGCAGTGAGTTATAAAGCTGGCACACAGCAGTAAGTTATGGCACAAGCACTTCATGCTGGGCACACTAGAGCAGTGAGTTATAAAGCTGGCACACATCAGTAAGTTATGGCACCTGATGCTGGGCACACTAGAGCAGCGAGTTATAAAGCTGGCACACATCAGTAAGTTATGGCACCTGATGCTGGGCACACTAGAGCAGTGAGTTATAAAGCTGGCACACATCAGTAAGTTATGGCACCTGATGCTTGGCACACTAGAGCAGTGAGTTATAAAGCTGGCACACATCAGTAAGTTATGGCACCTGATGCTGGGCACACTAGAGCAGTGAGTTATAAAGCTGGCACACAGCAGTAGGTTATAGCACCTCATGCTGGGCACACAGGGGCAGTAAGTTATAAAGCTGGCACACAACAGTAAGTTATGGCACAAGCACCTCATGCTGGGCACACTAGAGCAGTGAGTTATAAAGCTGGCATACAGCAGTACGTTATGGCACACGCACCTCATGTTGGGCACACAGGGGCAGTAAGTTATAAAGCTGGCACACATCAGTAAGTTATGGCACCTCATGCTGGGCACACAGGGGCAGTGAGTTATAAAGCTGGCACACAGCAGTAAGTTATGGCACAAGCACCTCATGCTGGGCACACAGGGGCAGTGAGTTATAAAGCTGGCATACAGCAGTAAGTTATGGCACAAGCACCTCATGCTGGGCACACAGGGGCAGTGAGTTATAAAGCTGGCATACAGCAGTAAGTTATGGCACAAGCACCTCATGCTGGGCACACAGGTGCAGTGAGTTATAAAGCTGGCACACAGCAGTAAGTTATGGCACAAGCACCTCATGTTGGGCACACTAGGGCAGTGAGTTATAAAGCTGGCACACAGCAGTAAGTTATGGCACAAGCACCTCATTCTGGGCACACAGGTGCAGTGAGTTATAAAGCTGGCACAAAGCAGTAAGTTATGGCACAAGCACCTCATGCTGGGCACACAGGTGCAGTGAGTTATAAAGCTGGCACACAGCAGTAAGTTATGGCACAAGCACCTCATGTTGGGCACACTAGAGCAGTGAGTTATAAAGCTGGCATACAGCAGTAAGTTATGGCACAAGCACATCATGTTGGGCACACAGTGGCAGTGAGTTATAAAGCTGGCACACAGCAGTAAGTTATGGCACAAGCACCTCATGTTGGGCACACAGGGGCAGTGAGTTATAAAGCTGGCACACAGCAGTAAGTTATGGCACAAGCACCTCATGTTGGGCACACAGGTGCAGTGAGTTATAAAGCTGGCATACAGCAGTAAGTTATGGCACAAGCACCTCATGCTGGGCACACAGGGGCAGTGAGTTATAAAGCTGGCACACAGCAGTAAGTTATGGCACAAGCTCCTCATGCTGGGCACACAGGGGCAGTGAGTTATAAAGCTGGCATACAGCAGTAAGTTATGGCACAAGCACCTCATGCTGGGCACACAGGGGCAGTGAGTTATAAAGCTGGCACACAGCAGTAAGTTATGGCACAAGCACCTCATGCTGGGCACACAGGGGCAGTGAGTTATAAAGCTGGCATACAGCAGTAAGTTATGGCACAAGCACCTCATGCTGGGTACACAGGTGCAGTGAGTTATAAAGCTGGCACACAGCAGTAAGTTATGGCACAAGCACCTCATGCTGGGCACACAGGGGCAGTGAGTTATAAAGCTGGCATACAGCAGTAAGTTATGGCACAAGCACCTCATGCTGGGCACACAGGTGCAGTGAGTTATAAAGCTGGCATACAGCAGTAAGTTATGGCACAAGCACCTCATGTTGGGCACACAGGTGCAGTGAGTTATAAAGCTGGCACACAGCAGTAAGTTATGGCAGAAGCACCTCATGCTGGGCACACTAGGGCAGTGAGTTATAAAGCTGGCACACAGCAGTAAGTTATGGCACAAGCACCTCATGCTGGGCACACTAGGGAAGTAAGTTAAGGCACAAGCACCTCATGTTGGGCACACTAGAGCAGTGAGTTATAAAGCTGGCACACAGCAGTAAGTTATGGCACAAGCACCTCATGCTGGGCACACTAGGGCAGTAAGTTATGGCACAAGCACCTCATGCTGGGCACACTAGGGCAGTGAGTTATATAATACAGAACACATTCACAAACAGGAAGAGAATGTGCCAGGCACAGGCCGGGTTTGCATAGGCCCGGGCACGTCCCGTTGAGCACCGCCCTCTCCTGGCGTTTTCGGATCCTAGCCCCGGCGTGAGGCAGGCAGCATGGCCGAGACCGGCTCAGCGCAAGATGACGGCTACACTAAGTTCGTGTGTCTGCACCAAGCGGCTCTCACCGCCTCTGGCGTCCCCGAGCTCTACTGGAAAAGCCTCCACGGCAAGCTGGAGAGCGAGGTAGGGTCTGGGCGTGTGCCCGGGGGTAGGCGACTGACTGAGCGTGTGCCCGGGGGTAGGCGAATGACTGACTGAGCGTGTGCCCGGGGGTAGGTGAGTGACTGAGAGCGTGTGTCCGGGGGTAGGTGAGTGAGCGTGTGCCCGGAGGCAAATTAGTGAAAGTGAGCGTGTGCCCGGGGGTAGGTGAGTGACTATGAGTGTATACCCGATATTGGGTGAGTGGCTGTGTGACTTTTTAAGTGTGTGCCCTAGAGTGGGTAACTGACTGTGAGCGTGTACCCAGCGTAAGTGACTGAGTGCGAGCGTGTGCACGGGTACACCGTACAGGTGGTGATTGTATGATTGTGCCCTAGGGTTTAAAGTTGAGTGCACGCATTGTCCCATGAAACGATTAATGTGACCAGATTAAGAGGGACACTATGAGCATGTGCTTGGGGGTCTGAATGTGAGCACATGCCTGGATAGATGAGTGTGAGGCTGGGGTTTACCGTTTAAGATATTGTGAATGTCATTGTCTACCTAGGACTCTAAGTGTGAGCGTGTGCTCAGCATTCTGAATTTAACTGTTGATTAGTGCCTGGTGATTTGTCTCTGTGTGCCTAGCAAAATAAGTATTGGAATGTGCCCAATGTGTCTAGGGGTCTGAGTGTGTTAATGTGTGCCAAGTGTGTCTAGGGGTCTGAGTGTGTTAATGTGTGTCTAGGGGTCTGAGTGTGTTAATGTGTGTCTAGGGGTCTGAGTGTGTTAATGTGTGCCAAGTGTGTCTAGGCGTCTGAGTGTGTTAATGTGTGTCTAGGGGTCTGAGTGTGTTAATGTGTGTCTAGGGGTCTGAGTGTGTTAATGTGTGCCAAGTGTGTCTAGGGGTCTGAGTGTGTTAATGTGTGTCTAGGGGTCTGAGTGTGTTAATGTGTGTCTAGGGGTCTGAGTGTGTTAATGTGTGCCAAGTGTGTCTAGGGGTCTGAGTGTGTTAATGTGTGTCTAGGGGTCTGAGTGTGTTAATGTGTGCCAAGTGTGTCTAGGGGTCTGAGTGTGTTAATGTGTGCCAAGTGTGTCTAGGGGTCTGAGTGTGTTAATGTGTGCCAAGTGTGTCTAGGGGTCTGAGTGTGTTAATTTGTGCCAAGTGTGTCTAGGGGTCTGAGTGAGTTAATGTGTGCCAAGTGTGTCTAGGGGTCTGAGTGAGTTAATGTGTGTCTAGGGGTCTGAGTGTGTTAATGTGTGCCAAGTGTGTCTAGGGGTCTAAGTGTGTTAATGTGTGCCAAGTGTGTCTAGGGGTCGGAGTGAGTTAATGTGTGCCAAATGTGTCTAGGGGTCTGAGTGTGTTAATGTGTGTCTAGGGGTCTGAGTGTGTTAATGTGTGTCTAGGGGTCTGAGTGTGTTAATGTGTGTCTAGGGGTCTGAGTGTGTTAATGTGTGTCTAGGGGTCTGAGTGTGTTAATGTGTGTCTAGGGGTCTGAGTGTGTTAATGTGTGTCTAGGGGTCTGAGTGTGTTAATGTGTGTCTAGGGGTCTGAGTGTGTTAATGTGTGTCTAGGGGTCTGAGTGTGTTAATGTGTGCCCAATGTGTCTAGGGGTCTGAGTGTGTTAATGTGTGTCTAGGGGTCTGAGTGTGTTAAGTGTGTCTAGGGGTCTGAGTGTGTTAAGTGTGTCTAGGGGTCTGAGTGTGTTTAATGTGTGTCTAGGGGTCTGAGTGTGTTAAGTGTGTCTAGGGGTCTGAGTGTGTTAAGTGTGTCTAGGGGTCTGAGTGTGTTAAGTGTGTCTAGGGGTCTGAGTGTGTTAAGTGTGTCTAGGGGTCTGAGTGTGTTTAATGTGTGTCTAGGGGTCTGAGTGTGTTAATGTGTGTCTAGGGGTCTGAGTGTGTTAATGTGTGTCTAGGGGTCTGAGTGTGTTAATGTGTGCCAAGTGTGTCTAGGGGTCTGAGTGTGTTAATGTGTGTCTAGGGGTCTGAGTGTGTTAATGTGTGTCTAGGGGTCTGAGTGTGTTAATGTGTGCCAAGTGTGTCTAGGGGTCTGAGTGTGTTAATGTGTGTCTAGGGGTCTGAGTGTGTTAATGTGTGCCAAGTGTGTCTAGGGGTCTGAGTGTGTTAATGTGTGCCAAGTGTGTCTAGGGGTCTGAGTGTGTTAATGTGTGCCAAGTGTGTCTAGGGGTCTGAGTGTGTTAATTTGTGCCAAGTGTGTCTAGGGGTCTGAGTGAGTTAATGTGTGCCAAGTGTGTCTAGGGGTCTGAGTGAGTTAATGTGTGTCTAGGGGTCTGAGTGAGTTAATGTGTGTCTAGGGGTCTGAGTGTGTTAATGTGTGCCAAGTGTGTCTAGGGGTCTAAGTGTGTTAATGTGTGCCAAGTGTGTCTAGGGGTCGGAGTGAGTTAATGTGTGCCAAATGTGTCTAGGGGTCTGAGTGTGTTAATGTGTGTCTAGGGGTCTGAGTGTGTTAATGTGTGTCTAGGGGTCTGAGTGTGTTAATGTGTGTCTAGGGGTCTGAGTGTGTTAATGTGTGTCTAGGGGTCTGAGTGTGTTAATGTGTGTCTAGGGGTCTGAGTGTGTTAATGTGTGCCCAATGTGTCTAGGGGTCTGAGTGTGTTAATGTGTGTCTAGGGGTCTGAGTGTGTTAAGTGTGTCTAGGGGTCTGAGTGTGTTAAGTGTGTCTAGGGGTCTGAGTGTGTTTAATGTGTGTCTAGGGGTCTGAGTGTGTTAAGTGTGTCTAGGGGTCTGAGTGTGTTAAGTGTGTCTAGGGGTCTGAGTGTGTTAAGTGTGTCTAGGGGTCTGAGTGTGTTAAGTGTGTCTAGGGGTCTGAGTGTGTTAAGTGTGTCTAGGGGTCTGAGTGTGTTTAATGTGTGTCTAGGGGTCTGAGTGTGTTAATGTGTGTCTAGGGGTCTGAGTGTGTTAATGTGTGCCCAATGTGTCTAGGGGTCTGAGTGTGTTAATGTGTGTCTAGGGGTCTGAGTGTGTTAAGTGTGTCTAGGGGTCTGAGTGTGTTAAGTGTGTCTAGGGGTCTGAGTGTGTTTAATGTGTGTCTAGGGGTCTGAGTGTGTTAAGTGTGTCTAGGGGTCTGAGTGTGTTAAGTGTGTCTAGGGGTCTGAGTGTGTTAAGTGTGTCTAGGGGTCTGAGTGTGTTTAATGTGTGTCTAGGGGTCTGAGTGTGTTAATGTGTGTCTAGGGGTCTGAGTGTGTTAATGTGTGCCTAGGGGTCTGAGTGTATTAATGTGTGCCAAGTGTGTCTAGGGGTCTGAGTGTGTTAATGTGTGTCTAGGGGTCTGAGTGTGTTAATGTGTGCCAAGTGTGTCTAGGGGTCTGAGTGTGTTAATGTGTGCCAAGTGTGTCTAGGCGTCTGAGTGTGTTAATGTGTGCCAAGTGTGTCTAGGGGTCTGAGTGTGTTAATGTGTGCCAAGTGTGTCTAGGGGTCTGAGTGTGTTAATGTGTGCCCAATGTGTCTTGGGGTCTGAGTGTGTTAATGTGTGTCTTGGGGTCTGAGTGTGTTAATGTGTGTCTAGGGGTCTGAGTGTGTTAATGTGTGCCAAGTGTGTCTAGGGGTCTGAGTGTGTTTAATGTGTGCCAAGTGTGTCTAGGGGTCTGAGTGTGTTTAATGTGTGTCTAGGGGTCTGAGTGTGTTAATGTGTGCCAAGTGTGTCTAGGGGTCTGAGTGTGTTTAATGTGTGCCAAGTGTGTCTAGGGGTCTGAGTGTGTTTAATGTGTGCCAAGTGTGTCTAGGGGTCTGAGTGTGTTAATGTGTGCCAAGTGTGTCTAGGGGTCTGAGTGTGTTAATGTGTGCCAAGTGTGTCTAGGGGTCTGAGTGTGTTAATGTGTGCCCAATGTGTCTAGGGGTCTGAGTGTGTTAATGTGTGTCTAGGGGTCTGAGTGTGTTAATGTGTGTCTAGGGGTCTGAGTGTGTTAATGTGTGTCTAGGGGTCTGAGTGTGTTAATGTGTGTCTAGGGGTCTGAGTGTGTTAATGTGTGTCTAGGGGTCTGAGTGTGTTAATGTGTGCCAAGTGTGTCTAGGGGTCTGAGTGTGTTAATGTGTGCCAAGTGTGTCTAGGGGTCTGAGTGTGTTTAATGTGTGCCAAGTGTGTCTAGGGGTCTGAGTGTGTTAATGTGTGTCTAGGGGTCTGAGTGTGTTTAATGTGTGTCTAGGGGTCTGAGTGTGTTAATGTGTGTCTAGGGGTCTGAGTGTGTTAATGTGTGCCTAGGGGTCTGAGTGTGTTAATGTGTGCCAAGTGTGTCTAGGGGTCTGAGTGTGTTAATGTGTGTCTAGGGGTCTGAGTGTGTTAATGTGTGCCAAGTGTGTCTAGGGGTCTGAGTGTGTTAATGTGTGCCAAGTGTGTCTAGGCGTCTGAGTGTGTTAATGTGTGCCAAGTGTGTCTAGGGGTCTGAGTGTGTTAATGTGTGCCAAGTGTGTCTAGGGGTCTGAGTGTGTTAATGTGTGCCCAATGTGTCTTGGGGTCTGAGTGTGTTAATGTGTGTCTAGTGGTCTGAGTGTGTTTAATGTGTGCCAAGTGTGTCTAGGGGTCTGAGTGAGTTAATGTGTGTCTAGGATCTGAGTGTGTTAATGTGTGCCAAGTGTGTCTAGGGGTCTGAGTGTGTTAGTGTGCCAAGTGGTCTGAGTGTAAGTGTGTGTTCAATGTATGCAAGTGAGAGTATGAGTCTCGGCAAATGAAGGGGCGAGTGGTGCCTGGGTGAGGGAAATGTCTGTGAATAGCTGAATGTATTTGCCAAAAGAAAGAATGTCAGCTGTCCAGGGTGTGATCTGAGATCTTGGTTGACTGACTGTAGGGCCTGTGTCTGAAGTCTTATGTGGGTGACAGACAGCAGGTCTGACATGGGCAAATGAGGGCTTTAGAGCTACGGTTTGATCTATATATGACTGACAGGGGCTTTAGGCAATGGGATTTGATGAGAGGTCCCATGTAAGCACATTTCTAGCAGGAGTTGCATGACCCCAGCTAATGATTTTTCCTGCTCACCACCGATTTTATTGTATTTTGTGTGGGATTACTGGCAACCCTACTGGGTGCAGGGGGGGATGTAGGTGGGGTTGGGGGCAGAGTGTGAATTCAGGTAGTATGAGTAGATTCAAAATAAATCAAAAAGTATGTTTGCCATCACGGGTGGTGAACAGTTTCATTTTGTCTAGACTTCTACACTTTCAAACTGACTATTTGTAGTCAAGAAATGTTAAAATGACAAGATTTCAGCAATTAAAAATACTATTAAAAACAGGGGCACTTTCATTCATCAAAGTTTACAAAGAAGCCGTTTTGATTAAAAACTTACCTTTTTTTTTCTTTTCACAGCCAGAGCAGCTTCCCCCACCTGGATTTCCTCTCTTCACACGTCAGCAATGACTAATCCGACTTCCTCCAATCATGGCTTTCCCCCCAGGGTAGTCATTGCCTGAGGCCATGCTGTGATTGGAGGACACCGGATTAGTCATTGATCTAATTTACTTTGTTCTCTTGGTATCCTTTGTTAAAAAGAATACCTAGGTAGGCTCATGAGTAGAAATGCACTATTAGGAGCTAGCTAGTGATTGGTGATTGCACAAATGTGCCTCTTTTCTTTGACTCATCCTGTGTTTAGTTAGCACCTAGTAGTGCATTGCTGCTCCTTCAATAGAAGATACCAAAAGAATGAAGAAAATTTGACAATAGAAGTAAATTGGAAAGTTGTTTAAAATTGTATGTTCTAATCTTACAACTTCTAATTTTTAGAGAATTATTGTACTCACAGCGCTTAAAGGACCTATAGCTCCTATCTAAGGTGGGCCCCCACTACCCACAGAGAAAATACTGTTGTCAGAGAGGTTTAGAGAGGAGCGCCAGTTAAGTCAAGGTCTGGTGTGTATGTGTGAAAAATGTATTCACACTTTAGTAGATAGAACCCTTTGTGAGGGCTGAGTGCCTATGTCTGGCTACAGAGGCTATTGTGATAGTAAGACAATAGAATAGAGGAATGTAAAAGATATGATACAATTTATTACAATTACAGATTCAATCTATAAACATGGATCCATGGTACATAAAAATATATATAAAAACAGTTTAGAAATGGTAATAATACATAAAATTCCAAGGGGAAAATATTCCTCTAAGGGCAAAATGTCCCCAAGATAGTATACAGAGAGTGTTAGATATAATTGGACTAGACTACCCTCTGCTTCATATAATCATATAAAAACCGGTACAACAGGTTGGTGGAATAGTTTCCACTGATATACGAAATACAATCTTATTCAAATAAGGATGCAGCTGACCAATATATCATGTGTGAACGATATATCATAGGTGAAAAGAAACACAAAAAACAACAAAAGTGATCAAAAATGTGATAAAAAATTAACTAGTGTGTACACAATCTAGTGTAAAAAATGTTCTCAAAAAATGATGACACAAAAAGGTGTAAAAAATATATATATATATCTATAAAAAATCGGATAGTGATGATGTTGTGGCGATCCTGATAAAAAAATAAATCAAGAAATATAGCTCACCATATAGTTGTCAACGCGTTTCGGCCCACAGCTTGGGCCTTTCTCAAGACTAGTCATTTATATTTTAACAGTATTATACTATGTTATTTTTCTCTATCCTTAGGTTTTGAGGATTTTCCACTTTTTTCATATTGCCATCTTTTTATATTGCCATTTTTTATTTTACCTTTGCTTTGATACTGAAGCTTTGGAATTGTTTTATCTTGGATTACTAAGACTCATTGGAGGATAAGAAACGTCTTTATTGGAATCACTTACTTTTATCATAACTTTTTGGACACACTTTTTTATCAGGATCGCCACAACATCATCACTATCCGATTTTTTTTATAGACATTGATTTGATTCCACTCTGTATTTTATATTGTTTATATTTGTTTATATTTGTGACATTTTATGAAAATATATTGTTCACGTTTCTGTGATTGTTCCCCTACATTTAACATTGTTCATTTTTCACTTTTTTTGCTTTCCACTACATATCACTCGCTATGTGATCTGTAACACATTTTTTACACCTTATTATATATATTTTTTACACCTTTTTGTGTCATCATTTTTTGAGAACATTTTTTACACTAGATTGTGTACACACTAGTTCATTTTTGATCACATTTTTGATCACTTTTGTCGTTTTTTGTGTTTCTTTTCACCTATGATATATCGTTCACACATGATATATTGGTCAGCTGCATCCTTATCTGCATAAGATTGTATTTCCTATATCAGTGGAAACTATTCCACCAACCTGTTGTACCGGTTTTTATATGATTATATGAAGCAGAGGGTAGTCTAGTCCAATTATATCTACCACTCTCTGTATACTATCTTGGGGACATTTTGCCCTTAGAGGAATATTTTCCCCTTGGAAATTTATGTATTATTATCATTTCTAAACTGTTTTTATATATATTTTTATGTACCATGGATCCATGTTTATAGATTGAATCTGTAATTGTAATAAATTGTATCATATCTTTTACATTCCTCTATTCTATTGTCTTACTATCACAATAGCCTCTGTAGCCAGACATAGGCACTCAGCCCTCACAAAGGGTTCTATCTACTAAAGTGTGAATACATTTCTCACACATACACACCAGACCTTGACTTAACTGGCGCTCCTCTCTAAACCTCTCTGACAACATCCCTTCTAATTTTTAGACTATTTTATAGACATTGATATGCAGACACCCCTGTTTAGCTAATAAAATGTGTGTTTCTCTATTCTTGCTGGTTCTAAATATTAAATAAAATTGTCACCACCAACTTAAAGCCCTTTGCAATGGTTTAACACCTAAAAAATGAAAAATGAATTTGTTTAGAAATAAAATGATGTAATAAAACAGTGTGGTTCTCACTGACCGCAGACTCAGGTAGTGAAGCCTACACAAATAGCGCAGCTGACGTATAGGGTAGGGCAGCCGGCGTGAAGGGGTTACAGAAGCAGTTTTCAGAAAAGGAGCTTTACAGTTTGAAGAGCCTGTTGCTTTACTGTATAGAAAATGTTTTGAAACAAATAAGCCAGAGATAGGTGTGTCAAGTGGTTCCCAGCTGCGGTTCAGCAAGACATTGTACAGGTGAGGCCTTGATGTTCCCAAATTACCTCACTTGACTTGGCGCCTCCTTAAAGTACAGGCTAGCCAAAAGCTAAACTTCTCTAAGAGGATAGATTTGTTTTCTATAAAACAGATATAGACAGTAACATCTTAAAGGGAAATGAAACCCTTTTAGGTTGTAATATATCTTTATGTAGTAAAAAACACTTTTGTTATATACCTGAATTATTTATTTTGCCCCATTTTCCTATAGTTTGTCATGAAAGAATTTACATTACAGATTTCACAGTCCTAACCTTACCACAGATGAAATAAGGAATAACAATACAGTTTAGGAGATTTTACTAACATACTGACCGTGGTTAGTGATGTCTACTCAAGTAACCAGTCCAAACTGACCCATTCAAATAAGGCTAGTGGGGTTCTTTACAAAAAATGATGCAAGCAAAGTGTAAAAACAACAGTAAATGCCTTTTAATTATGCTGTAACAACATGTTTAATTACATGTAGTGCAACATCTTTGCACTGTACTCTTATTTATTTTGCCCCCTTTTCATGTAACTTAAAGGGATACTGAATCCAAATTTTTTCTTTCGTGATTCAGATAGAGCATGTAATTTTAAGCAACTTTCTAATTTACTCCTATTATGATTTTTCTTCGTTCTCTTGCTATCTTTATTTGAAAAAGAAGGCATCTAAGCTAAGGAGCCAGCACATTTTTGGTTCAGGACCATGGACAGCACTTGTTTATTGGTGCTATCCAATCAGCAAGGGTTGTTCATCAAAAATGGGCCGGCATCTAAACTTACATTCTTGCTTTTCAAATAAACATACCAAAAGAATGAAGAAAATTTGATAATAGGAGTAAATTAGAAAGTTGCTTAAAAGTGCATGCTCTATCTGAATCACGAAAGAAAAAAATTGGTGTTAAATTGTTTCTAAAATGTTTACACTTGGCTATGTTCTGTTCTCTAGCAAGTTAACATGTAAAAACAGCTGCTGATTTTGCCACCAAGTGTTTTCCTTAGAGACCAGCAGTTCTTTGTGGCTCCAAAGCAGTACTTTGTGTTTAATCCCTTTCCAGGGCTAAAAACATAAACTTGCAGGTTCGGTAATCTAAAATGAAATGTTCAAACAAATTAGAGCATATAATTTCCCCACCAAAATGGCCCTTTAACCCCTTTATGCTGGGGGGAAAAGTGCTTAGATCAGAATGAAGTTGTGATGTAAACACTTGCTATTTATTAGATAATCTCACCAGGGCAGATAGCTTTACATTATCTGGTCCTTAGTGTTTAAAGTGAAGGTAAACTTTGATGAATGAAAGCCCGGTTTTTAAAAATACTATTAAACACAGGGGCTCTTTCATTCATCAAAGTTTAGAAAGCAGCCGTTTTGTTTAAAAACGTACCTTTCTTCTTTTCACAGCCAGAGCAGCTTCCCCCACCCGGAGATCCTTTCTTCACACGTCAGCAATGACTAATCCGGCTTCCTCCAATCACGGCTTCCCCCCCAGGGGGGAGTCATTGCAGAGTCCATGCTGTCATTGGAGGAAGCCGGATTAGTCATTCATGACGTGTGAAGAGAGGATCTCCGGTTGGGGGAAGCTGCTCCGGCTGTGAAGAGAGGTACGTTTTTAAACAAAACGTCTGCTTTCTAAACTTTGATGAATGGAAGTGCCCCTGTTTTTAATAGTATTTTTAAAAACCGGGCTTTCATTCATCAAAATTTACCTTCACTTTAAGTAACAGAAGAATCCTAGGTTTGTTCTCTCTTTTTCTCCTATTTTGTGTTCTCTCTTATCTCTCTCTCACCCTTCATTTTTCTCGCTATCATCTATCTCCTCACTCCCTCCTCCTAAACATCTCACTCCCTCATAAAGATATAACATAGGGAAAAGAGTGTAAGGAAACTCCAAAGACATACGTAAAATCTTCTACCAAAAGATAAAGGGAGGCCTAGCCAGCACTTGAGTTAACCCGAACAAAAAAAAAAAGACGACGTAATGATGGGGATCAGAGACTCGAGACCGGCATTTAATATATAGATTAATTAGGAAATGCCTATTCTAATTAATGTAGATGGATGACAATTCACTTGACTTGATGCTTTCATATGGCAAAATGAATGCAGAGGTCAACAAATCTGTTTAAAATATAGGAGCTAGTAAGAATATTTAGGAAAGATAGACATAATTTTAGGTGCCAGACAGTAGTGCTATTTGTGTGTGTATATATATATATAAACTCCCCACAAAGTTAGGAGCCAGGGGTAATATTCTAGGGGCCAGTGGCTCCCTGGCACCTGGGTTTGTCAAGCCCTGAATACATTAATTGGAGAGCTGGATGACAATTGAGCAAGAGAAGGGTGCAACATTATTGGTGACTTTAATGAGAAATATATGACCAGCAGAAGCAGCGTGACAAAGGGACACTAAAGTCAGAATATACCCTTTGTTCATCAGACAGAACATGCAATTGTAAAATAACTGTGTAATTTACTTCTATTATACTGGTGTGATAATGTGCTAAGGACACGTGCACACTCCTGAGCTCCTATGAGCCTAACTAGGTTTACTCTTAAACAAAGAATACCAAGAGAATGCAGCGAATTTGATAATAGAAGTAAATGGAATTTTGTTTGTTTTGTTGTTTATGTGAATCATGAAAGTTTTTAATTTTGACTATAATGTCCCTTTAAAAAAATGTTATGAAATAAGGTGAAATACACTTGAGTATCTTGTGAGAACCTGTGCTGTGCTAAGCAATTGTCACAGTTTTGCTTATGAAGTGGAATAGACCCCCAATTTCAGTTCCAGCACTTTAAAGGGATATGAAACCCACAAAATGTATTTTGTGATTCAGACAGAGCATACAATTTTACTTCTATTATCAAATTAGCTTCGTTCCCATAATATTCTTTGTTGAAGAGATACCTAGGTAGGCATCTGGAGCACTAAATGGCAGGAAATAGTGCTCCCATCTAGTTCTCTTGCAAATGGATAACATTCTTGCAAAATTGCTGCTATATAGTGCTTCAGAAATGGGTCGGCTCCTAAGCATAGGTCCCTGCTTTTCAACAAAACATACAGAGAGAATGAAGAAATTTTGATAATAGAAGTAAATTAGAAAGTTGTTTAAAATCATCTGCCCTATCTGAATCATGATAGAAAATGTTTGGGTTTCATATCCCTTTAAAGTTTGCAGGGCTAAACCTCTGAATTTGTTAAAGGGACACTGAATCCAAAAAAAATCTTTTGTGATTCAGATAGAGCAGCAATTTTAAGCAACTTTCTAATTTACTCGTATTATCAAATTTTCTTCATTCTCTTGGTATCTTTATTTGAAAAGCAAGAATGTAAGTTTAGATGCCGGCCCATTTTTTATGAACAACCTGGGTTGTCCTTGCTTATTGGACAGCATCAATAAACAAGTGCTGTCCATGGTACTGAAACAACAATGCTGGCTCCTTAGCTGAGATGCCTTTTTTTTCAAATAAAGATAGCAAGAGAACAAAAAATGATAATAGAAGTAAATTAGAAAGTTGCTTAAAATTGCATGCTCTATCTGAATTATGAAATAAAAAAAAAAATGGGTTCAGTATCCCTTTAAATGTGTTTCTATGGAATTCCAATTGATTATAAGCCAGATCGTTGCAATTACTAATGAAGCTCAGATTACATTGCTGTATTTTTCAGTAATTTTCAGCTGTTCTGCTTAAACGCACAAACACTTGTGCAGTTATTGAATTAGTAATATTGCTATTGTGCAAGTGAAATCTAGAGGTAAAAGCCTGCACGTCACATACAGCCACATCCTTGTTGGGACTTGTTGTATTTTGTAGTTGGTACCTGGCAGCACTAATGGAAAATGAAGAACAAAACTAAAAACCTGTCTCCACCTCCCACATATTGGGGATTATAGCATTTAATCAGCAGCCAATTTGTTCAATTACGCAAGATAAACCTGTACGTGATAACCGCTGCTCTAAAGCAAACTAGAAAATCATTTTGTATTTATTTTCCATTTAAAGAGCCATTCTAGTGGGGAAAAAACTGTGCTATTTAGTTACAGTGTATCATTTTTTGCAGTATTCACGGTAGAATTCTGTGCATTGAACACTCGTACAGGAATTACATAGAACAGCTGGTCCCAAGCAGGGAAACGCCGGGGAGCCAATTAGGCAGCAGCAGTCGCACAACTGCACCAATCACTGGCTGTGGTTAGTTAAGCAGCAGTCGCACAACTGTACCAATCACTGGCTGTGGTTAGTTAAGCAGCAGTCACACAACTGTACCAATCACTGGCTGTGGTTAGTTAAGCAGCAGTCGCACAACTGTACCAATCACTGGCTGTGGTTAGTTAAGCAGCAGTCGCACAACTATACCAATCACTGGCTGTGGTTAGTTAAGCAGCAGTCGCACAACTGTACCAATCACTGGCTGTGGTTAGTTAAGCAGCAGTCGCACAACTGTACCAATCACTGGCTGTGGTTGGTTAAGCAGCTACAATGCTTGTGGCTCCAAAGTGGGATTTTGCAGGGGTTAAATACAGATTTCCTCTGCAACTAGTGCAAAAATTGCAGTGTAGCAAATCGGAACATGCCATTTTATTTTCACTACAATGTCCCTTTAAACAGTTGCCCAATGTACTAGATATTTTAGACTTGTCTAAAGCCACTCTATGTATTTATTCATATTAACCCTTTAGATATCAAATGGCTGCAGCACAAAGACGTTCTCTTATTTAAATTGAAGATTCACACTTGGCACTGCTGTCTTAGAGTAAGTCAATGCAGTAGAATTGCAACGAATCCATAAAAGAAACACAATGCAACAGAACATTCCCTGAATTACAAATGAGTTGTAGAATTTGTTTTTTTCTGATAAATGTAAGTTACTTGCATTTTCCCTGCCACCAGTGTCATGTGACAGCCATCAGCCTATCACAAACGCATATATGCACTTGTACATGCTCAGTAAGATGTGGCACCTCAGAAAGGGTTCATACAAGAAGACAGCACATTTGTTTAAAACTGCATGCTCTTTCTGAATCATGAATGTTTAATTTTGGTTTTAGTGTCCCTTTGAGCAGAGTGCATTCACAGATCAGTGGTATTGACAAGCCATAGTGTGCACAATACAGAACAGCAGTGGTAACTTTTAAGCTGTGAAAAAAAAAAAAACTGCACAAATGTAAAAGTTTTCTTTCTAGTGTGCAAGGCACAGTTGTCAAAAAAAGCCAGTGACATCACTGATTTATTTAAGTGCACTGCTTCTGTCACAGAATGCAACAACACACGTGTACCAAGATGGTGGCGCCCAGTTAAACGATGCAGAGCTTCTCTAATGGGTTAAAATAGCAGAACAACTTTACTCAGCAGTTTAATGTCCCTTTAAAGGGACATTAAACAGTAACTACAGGGTGGGCAAAATGATGTATACAAAGTTACATAACTATACAGAAAGGCCCTTATTTATATGAGGATAACCCTTCTTTTTACTGTAGAGTTTAGGGGATTTTATTAACTTTTAAAGATGCCTTTTTTTCACACTTTCTATTGTAGGTTTCTTACATGTCGTGATGTAAACATAAAATGATGCTATAGATTGAATCTGCTGGGTCTCCTGGAAAAAAAAAATATGTGGGGGGTTCACTGAAAAATGGCCTAGTAGGCAAAAACAACTCGGCACACGGGGGGAAATTGCTCAGCAGTTAAAGGGTTAATTCTGAATTGGTTCTTTATGTGGAGCATATATGATTAAAAATGGTTGGTAGTTTCTGATGGATAGGTACAGTATATGGTTTCTTTAGACACAAAATATGTTAAATTAGAAAGTTATAATTTGACTGAATTTTTGTAAAACCTTTTTTTTCACATTGTATCTAAATTGTTGATAGTTGAGCTTATTATATTTATTGTGTCTAATGATGTTGCAAAACATCTGTATGTGTGTGTACGTGTGTGTGTATAATATATATATATATATATATATAAATATATATATATATGCAAGTATGTATGTGTGTGTACGTGTGTGTGTATAATATATATATATATATATATATATATATATATATAAATATATATATATATATATGCAAGTATGTATGTGTGTGTACGTGTGTGTGTATAATATATATATATATATATATATATATATATATATATATATGCAAGTATGTATGTGTGTACAAAATATGTTAAATTGAAAAGTTATAATTTGACTGAATTCTTAAACCTTTTTTTTCACATTGTATCTAAATTGATGATAGTTGAGCTTATTATATTTATTGTGTCTAATGATTTTGCAAAACATCTGTGTGTGTGTCTCTCTAATCTATCTATCTATCTATCTATCTATATATATATATATATATATATATATATATATATATATATATATATAATATCACAGCGAAGATAAGCACTCATTGGACTTTTCAGTAAAACTTCACATTTATTGTTCACAGATTAAAAACAAAGCATAACGTTTCGGAACCACATAGGTCCCTTTGTCAAATGCAAACATATCCCCAAACAATCTTACCTAAAATCACCTATCTAACCCTCACCTTATATACCCACGTGTAAATTACCAAACATCCTATACAGCTGGTAGACTCTGGCGCCATCTGCGCTGTACGGAGCGTATTGTGGGCCGGCAGCGCCATTGTGACATCATTGTCAAATGTCGGTCACTCCCATATTGCGTGTACTGGCTCCTACACTACTTTTGACAGCGGTCAAAACAGGAACGCAGAGAACACATGCACGGCAGAACCATCAGCAGTAGTGCCGAGCATGTGAATCTCCCATAATGCAATATACCGGTCCACAATCAGTGTAGAATCCAGCAAAAGGGATATAACATAAAAGTGAATAAAAACAAGATAAAAGACCTATACTACAGGATAACTAAAGATGACATATTGAACTATCTTGATGTAGTGACGCTTCATACGTCTCTGGGAGTATGGTAGGAAATCTTATCAGTGAATAAATACTGAGGTGCCAAACAAAAACAAAATGGCCACAGTCTTTATTGATTGTGTGGAAGAAATCATCACAGTTGGGTGGATCAGGTCTGTCCAATATAAGCACATAGGGTCATAGCCAAAAATGTTTGTGGTGTTTCTTCCAAAGGCCCATGTACAATCGCATGTCAATCACTGATCAATGTATCCATATGGAATGACAAATAATCACTGTTTCAGGGATCTTCATTGTTTGCCAAAAAAAAGGAGTGAAATCCAGTATAGTATTCAGGCCCTTAGGGGCCACAGTGTCCAGCATAAATGTCCATATGGATTCCAAATGTAACAATTTATGGGCTCTATTGCGCCCCCTCCGTAGAGGTGGAAAGTGGTTAATCAGCATGGTCTTAAGGCTTGACAGGTATGTTTGTGCCGTGCAATATGACAAGCCACTGGTTGCTTAGAATCACCCTTTTCTATGGCCTTCCGAATGGCAAATCCTGTTATTGGCCATGCGTTCACGGAAGGTGGTAGTTGTTTTCCCGACATAAACCAGTGAACATGGGCAAATGAGTAAGTAGATTACATAAGAACTTGTGCATGTCAATTTGTGATTGATCTTATACCTTTTATTGTAATGGAGATGTTGGAATGTAGGTCCACTTTGCATGCTGTGACATGGGGTACAATCGCCACATTTAAAGCATCTCAACTTACTGGGCTTGAGCCAACATGATTTCTGGTAACAAGGTACCGGATCCGGATCCACCAGTATATCCCTTAAATTGCTGGCACGACGATTTGCCATCCTTGGAGGTTGCATCTTATGAAATGGAAGACCCCTATCATTCTTTATAAGTTCCCAGCGATCTCTCAACGCCATGCTCATCATAGTGTGTGTTGTATCAAAAGTAGTAATGAAATTCAGCCTATCTTCCTTAGGTGTTTCTGTATTTTTTATCACTCAGCAAATCATCTTGTGTTCTAGTAAGAATTTTAGTCCTGGTTTCATGTACTAATTTAGGGTCATACCCACGAGCAATTTCTTTTCCATTCCATCTATCTGATCCAACATGTATGGCACCTCAGTATTATTCCTGACCACTCGAGTTGAGAGGATATCACCCCTCTTTTCTGATGTTCAGGATGACAACTATGAGATTCCAGTAGGGAAATTCTATCAGTAGGTTTAGAAAATAAAGATGTTCCAGAGCAGCATTGGGGGCCTAAACACATTTTAAAGACATTAAGATCAAGAAAGTCTATTTCATCAAAGGAAAATTCTATCTTAAATTTAATTGGGGAGTCAAGGTTATTTAATTCATGTACCCATGTTTGTAAATGTTTGTACACTTCCCCTCCACACCAAGAACACGTCGACAATGTAGCGGGTGTAATGTATCACACTCTGGTATAAGTGTGGTCTCATAACACATTCCTCATACCCCACCATATATAAATTGACATATGCCGGGTCCATGTTGGAGCCCATGGCAGTTCCAGAGGTCTGTAGGTAGAAGTCAGACTCAAATCTGAAATAGTTGTTATTAAGACAAAAATCCATTAGTTCCAGAATAAATTCTATTGGAGGGTCTGTGTATGATTCAGATTTCGACATGACCCTAACTACCTGGATGGCACCTGTGTGTGGAATACAGGTATATAGCCTTTCCACATCCATGGTGACCAGGATATCATTAGGTTGTAGCCAATTTGATATTTTAAGGGTCTTAATCAGAGTAGCAGAATCTTTTAAATAGGCAAAAGTATTTCTCTTGTTAAGTGTATCCAGTCCACGGATCATCCATTACTTGTGGGATATTCTCCTTCCCAACAGGAAGTTGCAAGAGGATCACCCACAGCAGAGCTGCTATATAGCTCCTCCCCTCACTGCCATATCCAGTCATTCTCTTGCAACTCTCAACAAAGATGGACGTAGTAAGAGGAGAGTGGTGTATTATAGTTAGTTTTTTAACTTCAATCAAAAGTTTGTTATTTTTAAATGGTACCGGAGTGTACTGTTTCATCTCAGGCAGCATTAGAAGAAGAATCTGCCTGTGATTTCTATGATCTTAGCAGAAGTAACTAAGATCCACTGCCGTTCTCACATATTCTGAGGAGTGAGGTAACTTCAGAGGGTGAATGGCGTGCAGGTTTTCCTGCAATAAGGTATGTGCAGTTAACATATTTCTAGGGATGGAATTTGCTAGAAAAATGCTGCTGATACCGGATTAATGTAAGTTAAGCCTTAAATGCAGTGATAGCGACTGGTATCAGGCTTATTAACAGAGATACATACTCTTATTAAAGTGCAATATAAAACGTTTGCTGGCATGTTAATCGTTTTTATATATGCTTGGTGATAAAACTTATTGTGGCCTAGTTTTTTTCCCACATGGCTGGCTTGATTTTTGCCTAGAAACAGTTTCCTGAGGCTTTCCACTGTTGTAATATGAGTGGGAAGGGCCTATTTTAGTGCTTTTCTGTGCAGATAAAAATACTGACAGAGACATTCAGCTTCCCTCTGCATGATACAGGACATCTCTGAAGGGCTTAAAAGGCTTCAAAGTCGTGTTTGAGGAGGGTAACAACCACAGTAGACTGTGGCAGTTGTTGTGACTGTGTTTAAAAAACGTTTTTGTCATTTATTATTCAGTTTTTGTTATTAAGGGGTTAATCATCCATTTGCAAGTGGGTGCAATGCTCTGCTGACTTGTTACATACACTGTAAAAATGTTGTTAGTGTAACTGCCTTTTTTCACTGTTATTTCAAAATCAAAGGCAAAACAGTCTAATTTTCGTGCCTTTCGAAATTTCAAGGCAGGTGCAGTATCAACTTCCTCTGCTTCAAAACAAGAGGGAACTTTTGCTCAATCCAAGCAGGCCTGGAAACCTAACCAGTCATGGAACAAGGGCAAGCAGGCCAGATAGCCTGCTGCTGCCTCTAAGACAGCATGAAGGAGCGGCCCCCTATCCGACATCTAGTAGGGGGCAGACTCTCTCTCTTTGCCCAGGCGTGGGCAAGAGATGTTCAGGATCCCTGGGCGTTGGAGATCATATCTCAGGGATATCTTCTGGACTTCAAAGCTTCTCCTCCACAAGGGAGATTTCACCTTTCAAGATTATCTGCAAACCAGATAAAGAAAGAGGCATTCCTAAGCTGCATACAAGATCTCCTTGTAATGGGAGTGATCCATCCAGTTCCGCGGACGGAACAAGGACAGGGGTTTTATTCAAATCTGTTTGTGGTTCCCAAAAAAGAGGGAACCTTCAGACCAATTTTGGATTTAAAGATGCTAAACAAATTCCTCAGAGTTCCGTCATTCAAGATGGAAACTATTCGGACCATTTTACCCATGATCCAAGAGGGTCAGTACATGACCACAGTGGACTTAAAGGATGCCTACCTTCACATTCCGATTCACAAGAATCATCAGTTCCTGAGGTTTGCCTTTCTAGACAGGCATTACCAATTTGTAGATCTTCCATTCGGGTTGGTTACAGCCCCAAGAATTTTTACAAAGGTTCTGGGCTCACTTCTGGCGGTCCTAAGACCGCGAGGCATAGCGGTGGCTCCTTACCTGGACGACATCCTGATACAGGCGTCAAGCTTTCAAATTTCCAAATCTTATACAGAGATAGTTCTGGCATTCCTGAGGTTGCATGGGTGGAAAGTGAACGAAGAAAAGAGTTCTCTATGTCCTCTCAGAAGGGTTTCCTTCCTAGGGACTCTAATAGATTCTGTAGAAATGAAAATTTACCTGACGGAGTCCAGGTTATCAAAAATTCTAAATGCTTGCCGTGTTCTTCACTCCATTCCACGCCCCACGGTGGCTCAGTGCATGGAAGTAATCGGCTTAATGGTAGCGGCGATGGACATAGTGCCATTCGCGCGCCTGCATCTCAGACCTCTGCAATTATGCATGCTCAGTCAGTGGAATGGGGATTACACAGATTTGTCCCCTCTACTAAATCTGGATCAGGAAACCAGAGATTCTCTTCTCTGGTGGTTATCTCGGGCCCATCTGTCCAAGAGTATGACCTTTCGCAGACCAGATTGGACAATTGTAACAACAGATGCCAGCCTTCTAGGTTGGGGTGCAGTCTGGAACTCCCTGAAGGCTCAGGGTTCATGGATTCAGGAGGAGAAACTCCTCCCAATAAATATTCTGGAGTTAAGAGCAATATTCAATGCTCTTCTGGCTTGGCCTCAGCTAGCAACACTGAGGTTCATCAGATTTCAGTCGGACAACATCACGACTGTGGCTTACATCAACCATCAAGGGGGAACCAGGAGTTCCCTAGCGATGTCAGAAGTCTCCAAGATAATTCGCTGGGCAGAGACTCACTCTTGCCACCTGTCAGCGATCCATATCCCAGGTGTAGAGAACTGGGAGGCGGATTTTCTAAGTCGTCAGACTTTTCATCCAGGGGAATGGGAACTCCATCCGGAGGTGTTTGCTCAATTGGTTCTCCGTTGGGGCAAGTCAGAATTGGATCTCATGGCGTCTCGCCAGAACGCCAAGCTTCCTTGTTACGGATCCAGGTCCAGGGACCCAAAAGCGGCACTGATAGATGCTCTAGCAGCGCCTTGGTTCTTCAACCTGGCTTATGTGTTTCCACCGTTTCCTCTGCTCCCTCGTCTGATTGCCAAAATCAAACAGGAAAGAGCATCGGTGATATTGATAGCGCCTGCGTGGCCACGCAGGACCTGGTATGCAGACCTAGTGGACATGTCATCCTTTCCACCATGAACTCTGCCTCTGAGATAAGACCTTCTAATACAAGGTCCTTTCAATCATCCAAATCTACTTTCTCTGAGACTGACTGCATGGAGATTGAACGCTTGATCCTATCAAAGCGTGGCTTCTCCGAGTCAGTAATTGATACCTTAATACAGGCACGAAAGCCTGTCACCAGGAAAATTTACCACAAGATATGGCGTAAATATCTTCATTGGTGTGAATCCAAGAATTACTCATGGAGTAGGGTTAGGATTCCTAGGATATTGTCCTTCCTCCAAGAGGGTTTGGACAAAGGATTATCAGCTAGTTCTTTAAAGGGACAGATTTCTGCTCTGTCTATTCTTTTACACAAGCGTCTGGCAGAAGTTCCAGACGTTCAGGCATTTTGTCAGGCTTTAGTTAGAATTAAGCCTGTGTTTAAACCTGTTGCTCCTCCATGGAGCTTAAACTTGGTTCTTAAAGTTCTTCAAGGGGTTCCGTTTGAACCCCTTCATTCTATTGATATCAAACTTCTTTCATGGAAAGTTCTTTTTCTGATGGCTATTTCCTCGGGTCTAGAAGAGTCTCGGAGTTATCTGCCTTACATTGTGATTCTCCTTATCTGATCTTTCATTCAGATAAAGTTGTTCTGCGTACAAAACCTGGGTTTTTACCTAAGGTGGTTTCTAACAAGAATATCAATCAAGAGATTGTTGTTCCATTATTATGTCCTAATCCTTCTTCAAAGAAGGAACGTCTTTTGCATAATCTAGACGTAGTCCGTGCCTTGAAGTTTTACTTACAGGCTGCTAAAGATTTTCGCCAAACATCTAACCTGTTTGTTGTTTACTCTGGACAGAGGAGAGGTCAGAAGGCCTCGGCAACCTCTCTTTCTTTTTGGCTTCGGAGTATAATCCGTTTAGCCTATGAGACTGCTGGACAGCAGCCTCCTGAAAGGATTTCAGCTCATTCTACTAGAGCTGTGGCTTCCACCTGGGCCTTTAAAAATGAGGCCTCTGTTGAACAGATTTGCAAGGCTGCAACTTGGTCTTCGCTTCATACCTTTTCCAAATTTTACAAATTTGATACTTTTGCTTCTTCGGAGGCTGTTTTTGGGAGAAAGGTTCTACAGGCAGTGGTTCCTTCCGTTTAAGTTCCTGCCTTGTCCCTCCCATCATCCGTGTACTTTAGCTTTGGTATTGGTATCCCACAAGTAATGGATGATCCGTGGACTGGATACACTTAACAAGAGAAAACATAATTTATGCCTACCTGATAAATTTATTTCTCTTGTAGTGTATCCAGTCCACGGCCTGCCCTGTCCTTTTCAGGCAGGTCTAAATTTTAATTAAACTACAGTCACCACTGCACCCTATGGTTTCTCCTTTCTTGTTTCGGTCGAATGACTGGATATGGCAGTGAGGGGAGGAGCTATATAGCAGCTCTGCTGTGGGTGATCCTCTTGCAACTTCCTGTTGGGAAGGAGAATATCCCACAAGTAATGGATGATCCGTGGACTGGATACACTACAAGAGAAATAAATTTATCAGGTAAGCATAAATTATGTTTTTTCACAGTAGATTGTAAAAGAAAATCTACAAAAATTGCTATATTTGAACAAAGTGAATTACGGGCGGAGACAATGGGCCTACTGGGGGGATTCATGAGAATCTTGTGGACTTTTGGCAACAAATAAAAAACTGGTATCTTTGTATATGAGGTGGTTAAAAAATTCAATTCTGAGTCAATTTTTGTTTTAAATATATTAGTGGGATTGCCTCTCAATTTTGTGTGTACACCAGTATCAGTTAACTGTCTAGTCGCCTCCATTCTTTTTTTTTTTTTTTTTTCAACAAGCTTTATTGAAATGAAAAGAACAATATTACAAGAACAAAGAGCCCAACAGTAACATGCATTCAGTCTAGGGAGAAGGAGAAATTAAATTAGAATTGTCCTTGGTTTTGTAGGAAAAATAATAAATAAAAATAAAGTAAGAGTCCATGGAGGGCCCAGATTAGGCCGGATTGTTATCTCCCTCTTTCAGCAAACTTTAACAACAATTGTCCTTGTGCATGTTTGCAAGCTCTTCGTCAGTATTTAGCTTGGATTTTCAACATTAAATTATAAATATTTGAACATAAAAACCATATATTAACGTTTAAGTAAAGTTAGATATTAAACAGCAATGTAGTATGTTCATCAGATTTAGAAAGAGAGTTAGTCTAGAGGTGGAAGGTGAGGAAAGGAAAGAGTGGGAGAGGGGAGAGAGGGAGAAGGAAAAAAAAAAAAAAAAAAAGGGGGGGGAGGCAGAAGGTGTGTCCAGAGCCTGAGAGCTATAGCAGATGTGACCATTTTATTTCCACATGGACACCATTGTGTCATAGAAGGGTAATTGTTTGCTCAATGAGTAATGCAGTTTTTCTAGCACAAGCAGTTCTTCCACTGCATTTCGCCAATCTGAGATGGATGGTGTCTCTGAAGACTTCCACAATCTGGGAATAAGCCTCTTTGCTCCTGTGAACATAATCAGGAGGAGCGCCCTTTTCTGCTTCTCCATTTGTTCGGGGAGGTGCAAGAAGAGGAGGGTTTCGGGTGTGTTTGGTATTTGTATGTTTAGTTTCTCCGACATAGTCTCGATTACCGTTGACCAGTAATTTGTTAGTTTGGGGCATGCCCACCAAATGTGTAGCAGCGTGCCTGTCTCTCCACAACCCCTCCAGCAGGTCGCTGTGACCGATGGGAAGAGGCGGTGTAGTCTTGATGGTGTATAGTACCATCTGGTGAGTAATTTGAGCTGTATTTCTTGGACAGTCGCCGAGACAGAGGAGCATTGGACCATGCGGAATGACTTCAGCCATTCTTCTTCCTCAATAATGTTATGTAGATCGTTATTCCATGCTCTAGTGTATGTCGGCAACTGTGTATCAGGTGGTGTGAGTAGTAGTTTATATACTTTTGAAATAATCCTCTTGGGTGGTGTTAGGGCTGAGCAGAGGGATTCGTATGGGGTGAGGTCCCTGCAGAAATCATTTTTGTGTTTGTGGTGCATTAGGTAGTGGTACAGTTGGTGATATCTCATCCATGATGTGAAGATGTCACCATAGCATTCTGCCATTTCCCTTTGAGGTCTGAGTTTACCGTCAGCAAGTGCGTTATGTATAGAGCCCTGTCTCAGGCTGTATGGTGCATGTAAGCGTCTACACAATGTGGAGTAGGGAATATCAGGGTTTTCCAGGATTGGAATTAATGGAGATGAGTAAGTAGATATGTGAGTGCTGGAGGCTATAGTTCTATCCCATTCTAAAAGAGTTTCTGAGATCAAGTGGAATCTGTGTAGGTTTTTCGGGCGTTTGGCTGGGTGGATCCATGCCAGAGAGGCAACATTGTTATGCTGAAGGATTTGACCATCTATTCTGACCCATTGTTTTTGTTGTGTGTTGTGGGCCCATTCTATCACCCTTTGAAGGAGAATGGCTCTTCTATACAGTGTGAGGTTTGGGAAGCCCAGGCCCCCTTTGTCTCTGGGAAGGTAGAGTGTCTTTTTAGGTATTCTAGGTTTTATTCCTGACCAAATGAATTGTTCTAGTGTTCTCTGGAGGTTAGTGAGATAATCCTTAGGCAAGTGGATAGGGAGGGTTTGCAGGACATATAGAATTCGCGGGAGAATATTCATCTTGATGAGGCCTATCTTCCCCAGCCAAGATAAGGATTTATTCCTCCATGAGGAAAGGTCATTAATTATTTCATTTCTTAGTTTGATATAGTTATTTTTAAATAAGTCTATGGGGGAGGCTGTTAGGTATATGCCTAAGTATTTTAACCTGGATGGTGAGAGCGGGACCCTATAGTTCATTGTGAGGAATTGAATCTTTTCGGGGGGGGAGTTAACATTGAGTAGCTCTGATTTTGATAAATTTAGCTGGAAATTAGAAAGCCTACCGAATTCCTCCAGTTCCCTGAGGAGTTCAGGTATCGATGTTTCAATGTTAGATAGGGTGTAAAGAACATCGTCGGCATATAGTGCCTGTTTATGTTCGTTGTCTCCTATTCGGACCCCCTCAATCAGAGGGTTGAGGCGTACATTTTGAGCTAGGGCTTCTATAGAGAGGGCAAATAATAATGGTGACAGGGGGCAGCCCTGGCGTGTACCGTTGGATATGGGAAAGGTGTTTGATAAGGTGCCATTTATTTTAATCTGAGCATTAGGTGATGAGTAAAGTGCGAAGGTCATGTTGATGAAGCAATCTCCAAAATTCATGACCTTCAAGACTCGACGCAGAAAAAGCCAATCGACGCGGTCGAAGGCCTTCTCCGCGTCGGTCGAGAACAGTGCCATCGGCACCCCCTCGACTTGTGCATAATTAAGTATTTGGGTCACCTTGGTGGTTTTATCGCGGGCCTCGCGGCCCGGGACAAAACCCACCTGGTCGGTATGTACTAGAGTTGGGAGGTATTTATTTAGGCGGTTTGCAAGAATTTTGGCTAAGATTTTGATATCCAGATTCAGAAGGGAGATGGGCCTGAAATTTGATGGGGAGTTTGGTGGTTTACCCGGTTTGGGCAAGACAGTGATATGTGCTTTCAACATTGTTGCTGGTAGTGTTGGGTGCTCTATTAGTTCATTGAAGAGTTGGATCATAAGGGGTCCCAATGTATCTTTAAATGTCTTATAATATTTTAGGGAAAAGCCATCTGGGCCTGGGCTCTTCCCACTTGGGAAGTCTTTAATAGCCTGTAGGAGTTCGTCTGTAGTGATGTGTGAATCCAGTCTGTCTCTTTGTTCAGAGTCTAACTGTGGTAATTTCAATGTCTTTAAGTATTGATCTATCAGTTGGCTCCTAGTGCGTATGTCCGCTGAGGGATGTGAGGTGTCTGTAGGTTGGTTAATGTTGTATAGGGATTGATAGAAAGAGTGAAAGGAGTTTGCTATTTGTTTGCTACCCTTTATCAGGGTTCCATCTGGATTCTGCAGGGAGTGAATGTATGTTTTCAGCTGCTTTCTGCGAACCGCTCTGGCGAGCAGTTTGCCAGGTTTGTTACTGCCTTCATGATATTTTTGTTTCATGTTAAGGGTTTTACGGTTATGTGCTTCTAGAAGGAGTGTTCTAAGGGCCCCTCTAGCATCATCCAGGGCCTCTCTGGTGTCTTTGTCTGATGGGTTGCCTTTGTGTTTACCCTCCAGCTGTGTTATAGTTTGTAGAAGATTGGTATGTTTAAGTCTGTTTTGTTTGTTAATACGTGCTTTGATTTTGAGGAATTCCCCTCTAATTACGCATTTATGCGCTTCCCATACATTCGTGGTCGATGTTTGTCTAGGATCATTATATGACAGATAGTCAGCGAGTGATTTTTGGATTTCTGCAATAATGGTGGGGTCATTTAAGAGAAAATCATCGAGTTTCCAGATGTATGTCGTGGGGGGGAAGTCAGGCCATTGGACTGAGCATGTGACTGGTGCGTGATCTGACAAAGATATGTGGCCTATATAGCATTCGTTAATCATGTCTATACCATTGGAGTCTGTGTAGAAATAATCTATGCGGGAATATTTATTGTGGGGAGGAGAAAAATATGTGAAATCTTTGAGTGTTGGGTGCAAAGTGCACCAAATGTCGTGAAGCTGGAGGCTTGCAATTGTGTTTTTTACAGATTTTATTATTTTAGATGGGGTGCTCGATGCTCCGTTTGATGTGTCTAGCGTTACATCCATCGGGAGGTTAAAGTCTCCCGAGAGGAACACCGGCCCCTTGGCAAAGTCCAGGATAAGTTTTGAAATTTTGGTAATAAATGTATGCTGTTCTGTGTTTGGACTGTATATCGTGGCTAACGTTATTGGGTGTTCGTAAAGGAGTCCCGTGATAATCAAGTATCTCCCCTCTGGGTCTTTTTCAACATGTGAGATCTTTAAAGGTATGGAGTGGTGTATTAGAATGCCCACTCCGCCTTTTTTAGATGACCCTGAGGCAAAATGAGCTGTAGGGTATTGGGAGTTGAACCATTTCGGTTCCCTCCCTTTTCGGAAGTGAGTCTCCTGAAAGAACAGGATATGACTATGAAGGTTTTTTAACGCTCTGAAGGCTATAGACCTTTTACCTGCATTATTTAGGCCCTTGGCATTGATGGTGGTCATCACCAGGTCATGTGAGCGGGGTCTGCTTGGCTGATGGTTCATTCTGTATGGGGGAAGGGGAGAGAGAGAAAAAAAAAAAAAAAAAAAAAGGGGTAGAGGAAGGGAGTTTAAGGAAGGAGAGGGGAAAGCGGTCTAGGAGAGTGGGATGAGAGAGGGGGAGAGAGGGAGAAAGATGAGTGCTTTCAAAAGAGAAAATTAGGGGGAATAAGGGGTTTAGCAAGAATTGAGAGAAAGAAAGAGTATTAAAGAAAAAGAGGGTACAATCTGGCTTACTATCTTATGCAGTAACAATTCGATAAATAAAACAAGTGTTATTCTTCTTTGAGCAACTAAGTTGCTAAGTGAGGGATACCAAGATAGAGGAAAGAGATAGGGTCGTGAACGGGGTCGTAACCCCCAAGCTCATACGAAGAAAAAAAAAAGGAAGATGTATCTTAATTCCCTGTCATCAAGGTTAGGTCAGTGTGGTGGAGCCTATCCAGGCAGCTAGATAAAATTGTGAGAACCTGAAGCGAGAGTATATGGGGAGGGATATTGGGGGGGGGAGGGATGTGGGTGGGGAAAGTTGTAGAGGGAGGGAAGGTAACGGAGAGAAGGGGTTAGGTGAGAGTGGGGGGGGGGAGTAGGATTGAGGTATTAAGAGGTATGTAATTAGTTGGAAGCTGATGAGGGAGGAAGAATAAAGTGGAGTTTGTAAGGGGAATGGGCCTAGTGTGGGAAGTTAGAGGTAAGAGGACATAAATGAGTGGAGGGGGGGAGGGGGGCGTTGGAGTAAAGGATAGGTAAGAGGTGGGAGAAAGGGGGGGGTAGGTATAGGGTAATAAAGAGGGTGGGAGTGCATGTGTAAATGGTGAAGAGGAGGTCAGTTTGGGAGAGTAGGGATGAGGGTTAATCTAAAGTTTCAGGTGTATGCTATGAGTATATACAGCAGGTTAACTTTGAGAGTGTGGAGGATGTCCAAAGGTGTTTTTCAGTTTGTTATGAGAGGTTAACAAGTTATTATTTCAGGTGATTGAAAGAAGGAGAAAAGAAAATATATGTTAGACAGACATGAAGGAACACGGACAAATGTCTAGTACTTTCATTGGCATAACATTATTATAACTCCTTTTTTTTTTTTTTTTTTTTAACCATCATTTGCAATAACTTTAGAAACTTTTCTATTCAACAGGTTAAACATTTTAAGCTAACTGTTATAAGGAGGGTTCACCCAGGTGGGGCCTTCCCCAGGATGACCCTTGTAGCATAATGTCCAGTATGAGGTAACTAACGTCACGACAAGGTGTGACAAAGTGCAAAAGGATACAACAGTGGACTTTTCAGGTTGAGATATTAATCTCCTTCATAAGGAGATAATCTCTGAAGTCAGATGTTAGTACGTGGAGTCGAGGGATCCTGGGGGTGTGTAGTGGGCTTTAGAAGTTGGTCGCCATCAATAGATAGTCCAGAGTAGAACGTTCTTTCATCCATTCCTGGGTGGTATACAGCTGTTTTGTTCTGATGAGTGGCCACTATTGATACCGGGAAGCCCCATCGATATTGTATTTTGTGGGCCTGCAGTTTGACTGTAATATGGCCTAGTTCCCTTCTCTTCTGGAGGGTGGTTGGTGACAGGTCAGAGAAAATTTGTATCTCCACCCCTGCATGGTGTACGGGATGTTTAAGACGTGCTTGTTTGAGAATTTCTTCCTTGTCCCTATAGTTTAGGAACCGGACAATGATGTCCCTGGGAGGGGCTTTAGGTGGGGGTTTCGCCCTATGCGCTCTGTGAGCGCGTTCTAGGACAATGTCTGGTGATGAGGGGGACTCTTTCAGCGTGCGGAACAGACTCTGCAAACAGCCGTCTATAGCTGGGGGATGGACGGATTCTGGTATTCCTCTAAAACGTAAATTGTTCCTTCGCCCCCTGTTGTCAAGATCCTCGATTTTGTCATTTAGTTGCTGAATTGTTTCAGATTGAATTTGGATCTCTGTGGTAATAGCTTTTTCAGAGGCTGAGTGTTCTTGTTGTTTTGCCTCTACCTGCGTGACTCTTGTGTCTAAGGCTGTGATGTCTCTCCTAAGCTCATTGAAGAGATTTCGCATTTCTTGGACAGCATCCCTAATATCTTCCTTAGAAGAAAGGTGCAACAAGTCCTCTTTTGTAATTAGCTGTTGGGCCTGCATGTTTGGATCTTTATGTTGAGAGTTATCTATTTGTGGGTTGTTTTCCCTTTTCTCAGGCGTTTCAGGGATCAGTGAGTCTGCCTGTTTAAGATATTTGTTTAGAGTGCCAGTTGAAGTGCTTTTTACTTCTCTTTGTTGTCTTTTGCCAGGCATCCCTTTTGTCTATCAGCAGATTATAGAAAGCAAGAGTCAGTGAAAGTGTCTCTGTGGGGGGTACATAACTTATTAAAGATGTCAGGTCTCTTTGTTCCCTTCCACCCCCACTCTCTTTCTGATATTAACCTCAAGGTGAGCTCTTGTTTGCAGAGAAAAGTAACAACGGAGGTACAAGGTTATCTTATGCTCTATGTAGTAGCCTGCAGATGTATCAAGATCAAGCCTTTTATTCAAGCACCTCGCCTTATTATTTCCTGTGCTTGAGTTTTCTATATATTGTTTGAATCTGCTGTCTAGGGGCTTGAGAAGCTATAATATGACTCAAATCGTAGCCTTTTAAATCATTAATGTTTGGGCTGATAATAGATCACTGTCCATGTGACACTCTGCTCTCTTCCCTGCAGAGAGCGCGGGATACGATATGACTTCTATATGGAGTAAGGTTAGTGATTGAGGGCGGCCCACTTAAGTTATGTTTAAATTGTATGTTTGTTTTTTCTCTTTTTCCTCCCGCTGTAAGGGTCTCTAAGGGAGATAGTACGTTTTGCTGGTAGGTGAAAGGAGAGCTGCACTGGGCCGTTGCCGGCCAAGAGGTTTGTGTACTTTTACCTCTAGCGTGTATATATGTGACGCACTGAGGCCTTGCTACCGTCCTAGCAGTGTATACAGGGAGCCCATGAGGGCGAGCGGCTCACCTTTCAGAATGGCAGCGTGTCCTCAGTCTCTCAGATGGGATCGGTTGCTGCTGTCGCGTTGCTCTGAGCTTCTGTGCGGTAGTGTATATAGAAGAGCGGAGGCTCGGTGTCGCTTGTGGTGATAGCTATCCCTGCATTTATAGAGGTAGTAAAGATGGCGCTTCCATCACCTCTGGTCTCTCGCTCCAATCAATGATCCGGCATAAGTTTTCCTGGGCTGTGTCGCACTGTAAAGTTGTATGGATGCTCCACCGCACTAACTGAATTAAATAATTATAAAAAGGGGAACTTTTGTCAATGTTATAGGCATCGTATAGCTTGAGGGTTGAGGAGCTCTAGTGAAACACAGCCATCACCCAGCGTGGCTTAGCTCCGCCCCCCAGTCGCCTCCATTCTATAGTCACTGTAATCCATAATAACAATACTACCACCCTTGTCAGCCGGACGAATGATTATGGCATTGTCATTTTTAAAATCCTTTAGGGACTGTAATTAATTTTTAGTTAGATTAGAAAACGATCTTATCTTTCAGGTGGTATAGTCTAGAGACAACATATTAGTAAAACTTTTGATGGAATGGTTTGTATCCGGAGGATCAAGAGGATGGAGCCTTGAACCTAGTGGGAGTGTTTTGTGTCTTTTCCCCAAAAAAAATCTAAGTTTAAGCTGCCGCAGTTTCTGAAGATCAAAAATTTTCTCAAAATAATTTATTTTAGGGGTAGGCACAAAAGACAAACTACGATTAAGCAGTTTTAATTCTGACTCAGTCAGTGTTCTACTGCTGAGATTGAAAACAATATTTACTTCTTGTTCTTGTATTGTTGTTTTTTGTTTATAGCCCCCTCTCCTGGTCTGTCTCTTTCTATATCTTTTCCTAGAGGTGGTTTGGAGGTTGCCCTGGTAGCAACCCCAGAAAAAGGAGGTGCTATTGTGGACCCACTAGCCTGTGTATTGGATGGAGTATTCCCTCCTATGTTATTAGTTCTCTCACTCTCAGAGGAATCACCTCCACTGCTATCAATAGAATCCAAAAGGTTCTTAGAATGTAAAGTTCTATGCCGTCGCATAGTGGCTGTATTATCCTTCCCATATAGCCACTTGTAAATGCTTCTCTCTCTATAATCGGCATCAACTGTTGTTAGTTTTTTATTTTTAAAGGCAATGAGATCACTCCTATATTTATTGACTAGTGTGTCTAATTTACTCAACCATTCATGTGTTTTGTCCCCAGTCAGTATATGGTAACTCTGTTGTTTGATTTGATCAATTTCCAAGACCATCTTATTTTTTAATCTATTAACCTCTTTGATTACTAAGAACATAAGAAACATTTATTTAAAATTGAACACCATGTTCTACAAAACTTAGAACTAGATCTCCCCAGGGTAGGTACATTTTTTACCCTAAAACCCCTAGGGATCTGTCTATTATTGTGGTATCCTGATAAATAAACAGCATGCAGGTAATAGACTACTTCTCTTTTCTTAAGATTAAGTAATTTATGGTAGATGTTAATAGTGGTATCACCCCTCAACTCACTCAGGTCAGTCTGGATCCTAATTTGATCAGCGTCCTCATCAGTGTACATCAAATTTTCAGTGTTGACATCATCATCTCCCATGCTGGTAAAGGAAGATGGTATTCCCTCTGTAGTATCCATAGTATATGTCCACTAAAAGCAAGATGTAGATACAGTGATAGCAAGAGTTACAAAGTCACAAAAGCATCCAATATAGATTGTAGAATCTTTAAGAAGCATGCAGGGTGCTATAATCCAAAGAGTTAAATATTAATCCAAATAGATGCACTCCATATAACGATTTTCACAAATGCCAAGGTGCTCTATAGTCAGTCCAAATATCACAGCAAAGATAATCACTCATTGGACTTTTCTGTAAAACTTCACATTTATTGTTCACAGATTAAAAACAAGGCATAACGTTTCGGAACCACATAGGTTCCTTTGTCAAATGCAAACACCCCCCAAACAATCTTACCTGCAATCATCTATCTAACCCTCACCTTATATACCCACGTGTAAATTACCAAACATCCTATACAGCTGTTAGACTCTGGCGCCATCTGCGCGGTACAGAGCGTATTGTGAGCCGGGAGCGCCATTATGACGTCATTTCCAAATGTCACTCCTATATTGGATGTACTGGCTCCCACGCTACTTTTGACAGCTGTCAAAACAACAGGAACGCTAGAGAACACATGCACGGAAAATATCCAATTGGCTACAACCTAATGATATCCTGGTCACCATGGATGTAGAAAGCCTATATAGCTGTATTTCACACACACAGGTGGCATCAAGGCAGTTAGGGTCATGCTGTTAAAATCTAAATCATGCACAGGGCCTCCAATAGAATTTATTCTGGAACTAATTGATTTTTGTCTTAATAACAACTATTTCAGATTTGAGTCCGACTTCTACCTACAGACCTCTGGAACTGCCATGGGCTCGAACATGGCCCCGGCATACGCCAACTTATATATGGCGTGGTATGAGGAATTTGTTATGAGACCACACTCACACCAGAGTATGATACACTACACCCGCTACATCGATGACGTGTTCTTGGTGTGTAAAATAGATTTACAAACATGGGTACATTAATTAAATAACCTTGACTCACCAACTAAATTTAAGATGGAATTTTCCATTGATGAAATACAATTTCTTGATCTTAATGTCTTTAAAGTGTGTTTAGGCCCACAATGCTGCTTTGGAACATCTTTATTTTCTAAACCTACTGATATAAATTCCCTACTGGAATCTCATAGTTGTCACCCTGAACATCAAAAAAGAGGGGTGATATCCTCTCAACTCACTCGGGTGATCAGGAATAATACTGAGGTGCCATACATGTTGGATCAGATAGATGGAATGGAAAAGAAATTGATTGCTCGTGGGTATGACCCTAAATTGGTACATGAAACCAGGACTAAAATTCTTACTAGAACACAAGATGATTTGCTGAGTGATAAAATTACAGAAAGACCTAAGGAAGATAGGCTGAATTTCATTACTACCTTTGATACAACACACACTATGATGAGCACGGCGTTGAGAGATCGCTAGGGACTTATAAAGAATGATTGGGGTCTTCCATTTCATTAGATGCAACCTCCAAGGATGGCATATCGTCGTGCCAGCAATTTGAGGGATATACTGGTGGATACAGATCCTGTACGTTGTTACCATAAATCATGTTGGCTCAAGCCCACTAAGTTGGGATGCTTCAAATGTGGCGATTGTACAACATGTCGCAGAAGATTGACATGCACAAGTTCTTATGTAATCTACTTACTCATTTTCCCATGTTCACTGGTTTATGTCGGGAAAAAGACTACCCCCTTCCGTGAACGCGTGGCCAATCACAGATTTGCCATTCGGGAGGCCATTGAAAAGGGTGATTTGGAGCAACCAGTGGCTCGTAATTTTGCATGGCACAAAAATAACCTGTCAAGCCTTAAGACCATGCTGATTGACCACATACCACCTCTACGGAGGGGGCGCAATAGAGCCCAGAAATTGTTGCGCTTGGAATCCAAATGGATATTTATGCTGGACACTGTGGCCCCTAAGGGCCTGAATACTATACTGGATTTCACTCCTTTTTTTTTGGCAAACAATGAAGATCCCTGAAATAGCGATGACTCTACATTTGCTCATCCATTATTTGTCATTCCATATGGATACATTGATCAGTGATTGACATGCGATTGTACATGGGCCTTTGGAAGAAACCCCACACACTTTTTTGGCTATGACCCTATGTGCTTATATTCGACAGACCTGATCCACCCAACTGTGATGATTTCTTGAACACAATCAATAAAGACTGGCCATTTTGCTTTTGTTTGGCACCTCAGTATTTATTCACTGACTTAGGATCCAGTGATCATCAATCTGTTTGGTTTAGTATTCATGTTCAGGAACTGTCCACCCAGACTAAAACAAAAGTTTTAGACTTTAGGACGGCAGATTTTTCATTAATGGGAGAATACCTAAAAACTATTTAAAGGGGAAAACTCTTATTACAGGGGTTCAAGAACAGTGGGAATTTGTGAAAGGTGCCATTTTAGATGCAACCGCACACTGTATTAGACATGTCTGTAAAAGTAAAAGAAAGCTGAAACCAATTTGGTTTTCCAAAGAAGTAGCACATGCTGTAAAGACAAAAAAGATAGCTTATAAAAATTACAGACACACACAAGCAGATGATGATATGAAAATATGGAGACACCAACAAAAAAAGACTAAGCAGTTAATTAGGAAGGTTAAAGCTCATGCAGAAGAGAAGATAGCACAGTCAGTAAAACATGGGGACAAAACATTCTTAAGATATATCAGTGAAAGAAGAAAAAATAAGGTAGGAATAGTAAAATTGAAATCAGTTGATGGTAGAATAATAGAAGGAGATAAGCAGATTGCAGACTGTCTCAATGATTACTTCTGTTCTGTTTTCACTAAAGATTGTGAAGATACAATGTCTACATTAAGGGATGCTACGAAAAATAGAAACAAGCTTAACAGTAATCTTTTTACAGAGGATGAGGTTTTGTTGGCATTATCAAAAATAAATGTTACAAAAGCAGTGGGTCCTGATAATATTCATCCAAGGGTTTTAAAAGAACTTCGATCAGTGCTAACTGTCCCATTAACTGATCTGTTTAATCAGTCACTATTAACAGGAGCTGTCCCAGATGATTGGAGAATAGCAAATGTAATACCTCTTCATAAAAAGGGCAGTAGAGAAGAATCTGGCAACTACAGGCCAGTTAGTTTAACTTCAGTAGTAGGGAAATTAATGGAAAGCCTCTTAAAAGAAAGAATTATGACTTACATAAAGACAAACAATTTAGAGGACCAAAATCAGCATGGTTTTACTTCAGGGAGATCATGTCAGACTAATCTAATTGACTTCTTTGATTATGTAACAAAAGTATTAGACAAGGGAGGAGCAGTTGATGTAGCATATCTAGATTTCAGCAAAGCATTTGACACCGTCCCACACAATAAACTTATTCACAAACTATATCTCCTTGGTCTAGATTCAAAAATTGTGAACTGGGTGGAATGCTGGCTTAAGGACAGAAAACAAAGTGTCTTAGTAAATGGAGTTCATTTAGCAGAGGGGGCTGTTACTAGTGGTGTTCCTCAGGGGTCAGTTCTGGGGCCTGTTTTGTTTAACATATTTATCTGCGATATCAGCAAAGGGCTACAGGGGAAAGTATGTCTCTTTGCAGATGATACAAAAATTTGCAACAGAGTGGATGTTCCAGGGGGGGGTAGACAAAATGAGAAGTGATATACAACAATTGGAGGATTGGACAAACGACTGGGATCTAAAGTTTAAAACAGCAAAGTGTAAAATAATGCATTTAGGGAAGAAAAATCCAAATGTTAATTACAGACTCAATGACACTTTACTGACTGTTACAGACGAGGAACAGGACTTGGGAATTATTATTTCAGATGATTTAAAACTTAGTAAACAATGTAGTAATGCAGCGAGTAAGGCTAGCAGAATGCTTGGATGTATTGGTGGAGGTATTTGCAGCAGAAATAGTAATGTTCTTATGCCACTTTATAGATCATTAGTTAGGCCTCATCTTGAGTATTGTGTGCAGTTCTGGAGGCCATATCTTCAGAAAGATATTAACAAACTTGAATCTGTGCAAAGGAGGGCTTCCTAAATGGTACATGGTCTAAAAAATAAAACTTACCAGGATAGGCTCAATGACCTAAATATGTATAGCTTAGAGGAGAGAAGGGAAAGAGGTGATATGATAGCAACTTTCAAGTACATTAAAGGGTTTAGTAAAACTGAGGCTGTGGGTATTTTACATAAAATGGAAAATTCAAGAACAAGGGGTCATGAGCTCAAGCTAAAGGGTAGTAGATTCAGGAGTAATTTGAGGAAGCACTTCTTTACAGAAATAGTGATTGATTTATGGAATAAACTTCCTCAAGAGGTAGTAGCAACAAACACTGTGGGGGACTTTAAAAATGCATTGGACAAGCATAAGGCTATCCTATGAACTAGATAAGTTTATACTGTTAGGTAAGGTCGGGCAGACTTGCTGGGCCTATGGCTCTTATCTGCCGTCAATATCTATGTTTCTATGTTTCTATAAGATTTCCTACCATACTCCCACAGACATATGAAGCGTCACTACATAAAGATAATTCAGTATGTCATCTTTAGTGATCCTGTAGTATAGGTATTTTATCTTGTTTATATTCACTTTTATGTTATATCCCTTTTGCTGGATTCTACACTGATTGTGGACCGGTGTGACGACCAAGGTTAACTAACCCTGCGCCAGGGTTTGGCACAGAAAAGGTTATCAGACCCCTTCTACTGCCACTACTCTGTTGTAGTATAGCTACTCCAGACAAGCCTGCTACTTAATTCAGTGGGTGCAAGGGTTATCAATCATAAAATAAATGCCCAAAACTCCCCTTTAATGCCACCCACACTAAACTAAAACAATATCTAGCTGCCACCACTTAAGATCTTAAGGAAAACCCAGCAAATTACAAATGAAATCCCATATTACAATTTAGCAAAAAAATAACATAAAATCACAGTACTAATACTACCAGTCTCTTTCAGTAACGTGGTTCAAATATTAGACAAAGGCCAAAGCTTAAAGGGACACTGAACCCAAATTTTTTCTTTTGTAATTCAGAAAGAGCATGCAATTTTAGGCAACTTTCTAATTTGCTCCTATTATCATTATTTGAAAAAGAAGGCATCTAAGCTTTTTTTGTTTTCAGTACTCTGGACAGCACTTTTTTATTGGTGGATGAATTTATCCACCAATCAGCAAGGACAACCCAGGTTGTTCACCAAAAATGGGCTGGCATCTAAACTTACATTCTTGCATTTCAAATAAAGATACCAAGAGAATGAAGAAAATTTGATAATAGGAGTAAATTAGAAAGTTGCTTAAAATGTCATGCTCAATCTGAATCACGAAAGAAAACATTAGGGTACAGTGTCCCTTTAATAAATGAAGGTTTTTTTATGCGAAAAATGAGCACAATGCATTAATAATAAAAATACAATACAATAGAATTACACAAGCAAACAGTTTTTTTTAAAAGAAAAAGAGAAAAAGCAGAACCCTTATACTAGTCACTAGTCTTGGTATCTGTGCCAGGGAGATTGGTAGGAAAAGATGGTCTCTTACTCTGTTGGTATACAGCCTCCCATGTAAGAAGAACAACTTTACACAATTTTCAGGAGATTAGGTTGCTTGCCCAACCCTCTTTGCAGGGCTGGGAAGCCCCCTATCTTTTACGACAGTCAATGATGTCTAAGTCTTTGCCTGATATTATAGAACACATAATTTCTGCTAGGTTAATCTATTGCATACAAAAAGACAGTTTCTTAGGGATATTGGGAGGAGTATTTTGATACCCAACACCATATATTTTTGCATTCTTTATGTTCCTGAAACATTATTACTGATAAAAGATCCTATGTACAGAGCTGGCTGTCCTATCACTGTCCCCAGTGTAGTTCCTGGATTGAGGCTCTGTGTTCTATCATGCCCTCTGCTTACAGTTTGAGCCATAAAGGTCTCTTCTGTGTATACTACAAAGTATTTATGAGGTTCCTGGCACCTCAAAGGGAACACAAACATAAACACAGGACACATTTCTTCTTGAAAACTAAATGTTTTTTAGCACAAAACTACAGAAAGTTAACCTCTTAGCATCTCAATCATGGGGTATTCGTGACAACCGGTATATTGCGTTATGGGAGATTCACATGCTCAGCACTACTGCTGATGGTTCTCTAGAGTTCTTGTTGTTTTGACAGCTGTCAAAAGTAGCTTGGGAGCCAGTACACGCAATATGGGAGTGACCGACATTTGGCAATGACGTCACAATGGCGCTCTCAGCCCACAATACGCTCTGTACAGCGCAGATGGCGCCGGAGTCTACCAGCTGTATAGGATGTTTGGTAATTTACACGTGGGTATATAAGGTGAGGGCTAGCTAGGTGATTTTAGGTAAGATTGGGGATGTGTTTGCATTTGACAAAGGGACCTATGTGGTTCCGAAACGTTATGCCTTGTTTTTAATCTGTGAACAATAAATGTGAAGTTTTACTGAAAAGTCCAATGAGTGCTTAACTTCGCTGTGATATTAGGACTGACTATAGAGCACCTTGGCATTTGTGAAAATCGTTATGTGGAGTGCATCTTTTTGGATTAATAATAATAATAATAAAGTGTGTGTGTGTGTATATATATATATGTATATATATATATATATATATATATATATATATATATATATATATATATAAAATTGAACATACACACTGGTTTGAGAGGTAAGCATGGGGTTTCTTGTTTATGTTTTAATTTTTTTCTCCTTTTTTTTTAGATTTTTGATGCTGGGGATATATTTGGGATAATGCAAGTGGAGGAGGCAGAAGAGGAAGATGGGGAGGGTATTGATGCTGAGATTGTGGAACAGAAAAGGAAACCAAACCCTGGCACTGAGCCGTCTTTTAAAGTTATTGTTACCAATGAAAATGGTCTCCTGACATCCAGTCCCAACAGGTGGGTGACTGAATACAAGTAGGTACCAATGTATACTTGTTACGTCGCTTTATGTGATTAGAATAACTTTATATAGTACAGTACCCTGTGCAGTGCAGCGCTTTCGCTATTTCAATTTGAATCAGGAATATATTTTACAAAAGGGAAAAAAGAAATCCTAACTCTTGCACCAAGAGGCGTATTGTTTTGTTTTCTGATTGGCAGTTATTCCTTACGTCCTTAATTTCAGCCAAGTTTGTTATTTCAGGTGAGAGAAAAAACATTTAAATATATATATATGGCTTATGAAAAGTAACAGAGTTTGAACTTAAAGGGGCATTTTTCACTTTGAGATTGTAATGTAAAATATTGAATTATATGGAATAATAAGAAAAAACATCTTTAAGATATACTTTCATTATTTATTTTGTCTCCTTTTGCTTTAGTTTAATTCTAAAAATACAGATTTAACACTATGTTCCATACAACCATTGGTGGCACACTCTGGTGACCCATTTATAACTGTCTCATTGGCCTCAACGGAGAAGCAAACCTAGGTTACAGCATGGCGGCGCGTATTGCTTTATGAACACTAAAACTTTTCATTTACTTTTTCTAATCCCTTTGCTATCATGAATTTCAGAAAAAAAAACTTGCCCAAAAAAACTGAATGAGTTGTAAGAGGTGTGGGTACTCAGTACCAGTGAGTAACCCCACAAAAAAAGATATTTATTCTCAGGAATATATATATTGAGTTCCCGAAAAAATCAACCAATAACTGTTTAGCATGTCGAAGGGTCAGGGTTCTGAATTCCATGGTGTGTTCCGACTTTTCTGGGGCAGTAGAAAAACTATAATTTTCTAATTTAAATTACAATAAAAAGCAGGCAAATTATTTTTTACTATACATAATTAGATCTATTGTGAATGACATTTTTAGTTCTCATTTGTTTGTAGCATTTTCCTCATTGACCACGCATGGACCTACCGTGTGGAGAACGCCCGGCAGCAGCTCATGGAGGTCGCTGGTTTGCTGCACCGTATGGCAAACCTGATGGGGATAGAGTTCCATGGGGAGGTTCCTGATGAGGGCGTAGTTGAGGAGGTGTTACAGGAAATGTGGAAATACAACCAAACCTACCAGCTCTCACAGGGGGTACGCAAGAAACGGACCAAACGGCAGCGTCCAGCTTATCATCTGTTACTATTTCTCTGTTGTTTAATATAAAATTACTGAGGAACAACTTTACTCTGCCAGCAAATTATTACTAATTCTAAAAAAATGCTATGAAGCTTCCACTTTGTGTTTAATGTGCTTTTAATGTTTCAGGTTAAAGGGACATTGTACACTAGATTTTTCTTTGCAGAAATGTTTTGTAGATGATCCATTTATATAGCCCATCTAGGAGTGTTTTTGTAACAATGTATAGTTTTGTTTATTTATTTTATTAACATTGTGCTAATATTCAGACTCCTAACCAAGCCCCAAATTATCAGTTGTAAACTGAAGTCTACAGATTTCTGCTTGCTCCTGTTTGTGTAATGGGTCTTTTCATATGCAGGGGGAGTGTCTGCTTCTCCTACTTTTCCCAGCCCCTTTCACTGAGTGTCCCAGCCTAACCTTATTAACATTGCTAAACTTGGAGCTTCTAAGTAAGTTTTTATACTGGACTTGTAGATCAGTATCTGTACATATTCTTCTTTATAGTAGTGTCTATTACATGCAGTTTTGTGAAAATTGGTCTTCACTGTCCCTTTAATAAAGATTTTTATTTTTTACTTTGCAGACTGCTGAAGAAAAGGTCCCAGTCTGGTATATTATGGATGAGTTTGGCTCCAGAATCCAGCATTCAGATGAACCTACTTTTGGCACAGCCCCCTTATTCTACATCCCCCAGCAAATTGCGTACACGATTCTGTGGCCACTGAGAGACCTAGAGAATGGAGGTATATGCTTGTCTGGGCATGGGATATAGGACCGTGAGTCGATATGCGTGTCTGGGAGTAGTTTATATGAGCATGAGTCCTATATGCGTGTCTGAGCTTGTTGTATAGTTGCGTGAGTTTATATGCTTGTTATGGTGTAGTTTATAAGAGCATGAGTCTATATGCGTGTCTGGGCAGGGTGTATAAAAGCGTGAGTCTATATGCGTGTCTGGGCATGGTGTATAAGAGCGTGAGTCTATATGCATATCTGGGCATGGTGTATAAGAGCGTGAGTCTATATGCGTGTCTGGGCATGGTGTATAAGAGCGTGAGTCTATATGCGTGTCTGGGCATGGTGTATAAGAGCGTGAGTCTATATGCGTGTCTGGGCATGGTGTATAAGAATGTGAGTCTATATGCGTGTCTGGGCATGGTGTATAAGAATGTGAGTCTATATGTGTGTCTGGGCATGGTGTATAAGAGCGTGAGTCTATATGCGTGTTTGGGCATGGTGTATAAGAGCGTGAGTCTATATGCGTGTTTGGATGTGGTCTATATGAGTGAGTTTAAATGTGTGTCTGGGTGTGGTCTATATGAATGTGAGTTTATATGCATGGCTGGGTGTGGTCTATATGAGTGTGAGTTTATATGTGTGTCTGGGTGTGGTCTATATGAGTGTGAATTTATATGTGTGTGGGTGTGGTCTATATGTGTGTGAGTTTATATGTGTGTCTGGGTGTGGTCTATGAGTGTGAGTCTATATGTGTGTCTAGGTGTGGTCTGTATGAGTGAGTTTATATATGTGTTTAGTTGTGGTCTATATGAGTGTGAGTTTATATACGTGTTTGGGTGTGGTCTATATGAGTGTGAGTTTATATGCGTGTTTGGGTGTGGTCTATATGTATGTGAGTTTATATGCGTGTCTAGGTGTGGTCCATATAAGTGTGAGTTTATATATGTGTTTAGGTGTGGTCTATATGAGTGTGAGTTTATATGCGTGTTTGGGTGTGGTCTATATGTATGTGAGTTTATATACGTGTTTGGGTGTGGTCTATATGAGTGTGAGTTTATATATGTGTTTAGGTGTGGTCTATATGAGTGTGAGTTTATATGCGTTTTTGGGTGTTGTCTATATGAGTGTGAGTTTATATGCATGTCTAAGTGTGGTCTATATGTATGTGAGTTTATATGTGTGTCTAGGTGTGGTCTATATAAGTGTGAGTCTATATGCATGTCTGGGTGTGGTCTATATGAGTGTGAGTTTATATGCATGTCTAGGTGTGGTCTATATGAGTGTGAGTTTATATGCATGTCTAGGTGTGGTCTATATGAGTGTGAGTTTATATGCGTGTCTAAATGTGGTCTATATGAGTGTGAGTCTATATGCGTGTTTGGGTGTGGTCTATATGAATGTGAATTTGTATGCGTGTTTGGGTGTGGTCTATATGAGTATGAGTTTATATGCGTGTTTGGGTGTGGTCTATATGAGTGTGAGTCTATATGCATATCTAGGTGTGGTCTATATGAGTGTGAGTTTATATGCATATCTAGGTGTGGTCTATGAGTGTGAGTCTATATGCGTGTCTGGGTGTGGTCTATATGAGTGTGAGTCTATATGCGTGTCTGGGTGTGGTCTATATGAGTCTATATGCATATCTAGGTGTGGTCTATATGAGTGTGAGTCTATACGCGTGTCTGGGTGTGGTCTATATGAGTCTATATGCATATCTAGGCGTGGTCTATATGAGTGTGAGTTTATATGCATATTTAGGCGTGGTCTATATGAGTGTGAGTTTATATGCATATTTAGGCGTGGTCTATATGAGTGTGAGTCTATATGCATGTCTGGGTGTGGTCTATATGAGTGTGAGTCTATATGCGTGTCTAGGTGTGGTCTATATGAGTATGAGTCTATATGCGTGTCTGGGTGTGGTCTATAGGAGTGTGAGTCTATATGCGTGTCTAGGTGTGGTCTATATGAGTGTGAGTCTATATGGTGTCTGGGTGTGGTCTATATGAGTAGTGAGTTTACTTGCGTGTCTGGGTGTGGTCTATACGAGTGTGAGTTTATATGCGTTTCTAGGTGTGGTCTATATGAGTGTGAGTTTATATCCGTGTCTGAGTGTGGTCTATAGGAGTGTAAGTCTATATTCGTGTTTGGGTGTGGTCTATATGAGTGTGAGTCTATATGTGTGTCTGGGTGTGGTCTATATGAGTGTGAGTCTATATGCGTGTCTGGGTGTGGTCTATATGAGTAGTGAGTTTACTTGCGTGTCTGGGTGTGGTCTATATGAGTGTGAGTTTATATGCGTGTCTAGGTGTGGTCTATATGAGTGTGAGTTTATATGCGTGTGGTCTATATGAGTGTGAGTTTATATGCGTGTCTAGGTGTGGTGTATATGAGTGTGAGTTTATATGCGTGTCTAGGTGTGGTCTATATGAGTGAGTCTATATGCGTGTTTGAGTGTGGTCTATATGAGTGTGAGTTTATATGAGTGTCTAGGTGTGGTCTATATGAGTGTGAGTTTATATGAGTGTCTAGGTGTGGTCTATATGAGTGTGAGTCTATATGCGTGTCTGAGTGTGGTCTATATGAGTGTGAGTTTATATTCGTGTTTGGGTGTGGTCTATATGAGTGTGAGTTTATATGCGTGTCTAGGTGTGGTCTATATGAGTGTGAGTCTATATGCGTGTCTGAGTGTGGTCTATATGAGTGTGAGTTTATATGCGTGTTTGGGTGTGGTCTATATGAGTGAGTTTATATGCGTGTTTGGGTGAGGTCTATATGCGTGTGAGTTTATATGCGTGTCTGGGTGTGGTCTATATCAGTGTGAGTCTATATGCGTGTCTGAGTGTGGTCTATATGAGTGTGAGTTTATATGCGTGTTTGGGTGTGGTCTATATGAGTGTGAGTCTATATTCGTGTTTGGGTGTGGTCTATATGAGTGTGAGTCTATATGCGTGTCTGAGTGTGGTCTATATGAGTGTGAGTTTATATGCGTGTCTGGGTGTGGTCTATATGAGTGTGAGTCTATATATGCGTGTCTGGGTGTGGTCTATATGAGTCTATATGCATATCTAGGTGTGGTCTATATGAGTGTGAGTCTATACGCGTGTCTGGGTGTGGTCTATATGAGTCTATATGCATATCTAGGCGTGGTCTATATGAGTGTGAGTTTATATGCATATTTAGGCGTGGTCTATATGAGTGTGAGTTTATATGCATATTTAGGCGTGGTCTATATGAGTGTGAGTCTATATGCATGTCTGGGTGTGGTCTATATGAGTGTGAGTCTATATGCGTGTCTAGGTGTGGTCTATATGAGTATGAGTCTATATGCGTGTCTGGGTGTGGTCTATAGGAGTGTGAGTCTATATGCGTGTCTAGGTGTGGTCTATATGAGTGTGAGTCTATATGGTGTCTGGGTGTGGTCTATATGAGTAGTGAGTTTACTTGCGTGTCTGGGTGTGGTCTATACGAGTGTGAGTTTATATGCGTTTCTAGGTGTGGTCTATATGAGTGTGAGTTTATATCCGTGTCTGAGTGTGGTCTATAGGAGTGTAAGTCTATATTCGTGTTTGGGTGTGGTCTATATGAGTGTGAGTCTATATGTGTGTCTGGGTGTGGTCTATATGAGTGTGAGTCTATATGCGTGTCTGGGTGTGGTCTATATGAGTAGTGAGTTTACTTGCGTGTCTGGGTGTGGTCTATATGAGTGTGAGTTTATATGCGTGTCTAGGTGTGGTCTATATGAGTGTGAGTTTATATGCGTGTGGTCTATATGAGTGTGAGTTTATATGCGTGTCTAGGTGTGGTGTATATGAGTGTGAGTTTATATGCGTGTCTAGGTGTGGTCTATATGAGTGAGTCTATATGCGTGTTTGAGTGTGGTCTATATGAGTGTGAGTTTATATGAGTGTCTAGGTGTGGTCTATATGAGTGTGAGTTTATATGAGTGTCTAGGTGTGGTCTATATGAGTGTGAGTCTATATGCGTGTCTAGGTGTGGTCTATATGAGTGTGAGTCTATATGCGTGTCTGAGTGTGGTCTATATGAGTGTGAGTTTATATTCGTGTTTGGGTGTGGTCTATATGAGTGTGAGTTTATATGCGTGTCTAGGTGTGATCTATATGAGTGTGAGTCTATATGCGTGTCTGAGTGTGGTCTATATGAGTGTGAGTTTATATGCGTGTTTGGGTGTGGTCTATATGAGTGAGTTTATATGCGTGTTTGGGTGAGGTCTATATGCGTGTGAGTTTATATGCGTGTCTGGGTGTGGTCTATATCAGTGTGAGTCTATATGCGTGTCTGAGTGTGGTCTATATGAGTGTGAGTTTATATGCGTGTTTGGGTGTGGTCTATATGAGTGTGAGTCTATATTCGTGTTTGGGTGTGGTCTATATGAGTGTGAGTCTATATGCGTGTCTGAGTGTGGTCTATATGAGTGTGAGTTTATATGCGTGTCTAGGTGTGGTCTATATGAGTGTGAGTTTATATATGTGTTTAGGTGTGGTCTATATGAGTGTGAGTTTATATGCATGTTTGGGTGTGGTCTATATGTGTGTGAGTTTATATGCATGTCTGGGTGTGGTCTATATGAGTGTGAGTCTATATGCGTGTCTGAGTGTGGTCTATATGAGTGTGAGTTTATATGCATGTTTGGGTGTGGTCTATATGTGTGTGAGTTTATATGCATGTCTAGGTGTGGTCTATATGAGTGTGAGTCTATATGCGTGTCTGAGTGTGGTCTATATGAGTGTGAGTTTATATGCATGTTTGGGTGTGGTCTATATGAGTGTGAGTTTATATGCGTGTCTAGGTGTGGTCTATATGAGTGTGAGTTTATATATGTGTTTAGGTGTGGTCTATATGAGTGTGAGTTTATATGCATGTTTGGGTGTGGTCTATATGTGTGTGAGTCTATATGCGTGTCTGGGTGTGGTCTATATGAGTGTGAGTCTATATTCGTGTTTGGGTGTGGTCTATATGAGTGTGAGTTTATATGCGTGTCTAGGTGTGGTCTATATGAGTGTGAGTCTATATGCGTGTTTGGGTGTGGTCTATATGAGTGTGAGTTTATATGCGTGTTTGGGTGAGGTCTATATGTGTGTGAGTTTATATGCGTGTCTGGGTGTGGTCTATATGAGTGTGAGTCTATATGCGTGTCTGAGTGTGGTCTATATGAGTGTGAGTCTATATGCGTGTCTTAGTGTGGTCTATATGAGTGTGAGTTTATATGCGTGTCTAGGTGTGGTCTATATGAGTGTGAGTTTATATATGTATTTAGGTGTGGTCTATATGAGTGTGAGTTTATATGCATGTTTGGGTGTGGTCTATATGTGTGTGTTTATATGCATGTCTGGGTGTGGTCTATATGAGTGTGAGTCTATATGCGTGTCTGGGTGTGGTCTATATGAGTAGTGAGTTTACTTGCATGTCTGGGTGTGGTCTATATGCGTGTCTAGGTGTGGTCTATATGAGTGTGAGTCTATATGTGTGTCTGAGTGTAGTCTATACGAGTGTGAGTTTATATGCGTGTCTAGGTGTGGTCTATATGAATGTGGGTTTATATGCGTGTCTGAGTGTGGTCTATATGAGTTTGAGTCTTTATTCATGTTTGGGTGTGGTCTATATGAGTGTGAGTTTATATTATATGTGTGTCTGGGTGTGGTCTATATTAGTGTGAGTTTATATGCGTGTTTGGGTGTGGTCTATATGAGTGTGAGTTTATATGCGTGTCCGGGTGTGGTCTATATGTGTGTGAGTCTATATGGGTGTCTGGGTGTGGTCTATATGAGTAGTGAGTCTATATGGGTGTCTGGGTGTGGTCTATATGAGGAGTGAGTTTATATGCGTGTCTGGGTGTGGTCTATATGAGTGTGAGTCTATATGGGTGTCTGGGTGTGGTCTATATGAGTAGTGAGTTTATATGCGTGTCTGGGTGTGGTCTATATGAGTGTGAGTTTATATGCGTGTCTGGGTGTGGTCTATATGAGTGTGAGTTTATATGCGTGTCTGGGTGTGGTCTATATGAGTGTGAGTCTATATGCGTGTCTGGGTGTGGTCTATATGAGTGTGAGTCTATATGCGTGTCTGGGTGTGGTCTATATGAGTGAGAGTCTATATGCGTGTCTAGGTGTGAGTCTATATGAGTGTGAGTCTATATGAGTGTGAGTCTATATGCATATCTAGGCGTGGTCTATATGAGTGTGAGTCTATATGCGTGTCTAGGTGTGGTCTATATGAGTGTGAGTCTATATGCGTGTCTAGGTGTGGTCTATATGAGTGTGAGTCTATATGCATATCTAGGTGTGGTCTATATGAGTGTGAGTCTATATGCATATCTAGGCGTGGTCTATATGAGTGTGAGTCTATATGCGTGTCTAGGTGTGGTCTATATGAGTGAGTTTATATGCGTGTCTAAGTGTGGTCTATATGAGTGTGAGTCTATATGCATATCTAGGCGTGGTCTATATGAGTGTGAGTCTATATGCGTGTCTAGGTGTGGTCTATATGAGTGAGTCTATATGCGTGTCTAGGTGTGGTCTATATGAGTGTGAGTCTATATGCATATCTAGGCGTGGTCTATATGAGTGTGAGTCTATATGCATATCTAGGCGTGGTCTATATGAGTGTGAGTCTATATGCGTGTCTAGGTGTGGTCTATATGAGTGAGTTTATATGCGTGTCTAAGTGTGGTCTATATGAGTGTGAGTCTATATGCATATCTAGGCGTGGTCTATATGAGTGTGAGTCTATATGCGTGTCTAGGTGTGGTCTATATGAGTGAGTTTATATGCGTGTCTAAGTGTGGTCTATATGAGTGTGAGTCTATATGCATATCTAGGCGTGGTCTATATGAGTGAGTTTATATGCGTGTCTAAGTGTGGTCTATATGAGTGTGAGTCTATATGCATATCTAGGCGTGGTCTATATGAGTGTGAGTCTATATGCGTGTCTGGGTGTGGTCTATATGAGTGTGAGTCTATATGCGTGTGTAGGTGTGGTCTATATGAGTGTGAGTCTATATGCGTGTGTAGGTGTGGTCTATATGAGTGTGAGTCTATATGCGTGTGTAGGTGTGGTCTATATGAGTGAGAGTCTATATGCGTGTCTGGGTGTGGTCTATATGAGTGAGAGTCTATATGCGTGTCTGGGTGTGGTCTATATGAGTGTGAGTCTATATGCGTGTGTAGGTGTGGTCTATATGAGTCTCCTGAGCTTACCTAGGTTTGTATTTCAACAAAGATACCAATAGAAATACTTTGCATACTTGCATATGTCTGATGCATGAAGCTAAATTTTGACTTTCATGTTTCTTTATGCTACTTGTATCAAGTGAACGCCTTCCCTGTGTATATCTAAAATATTTATAAGAAGAACATGGAAATTTAAATATTGGAAGTTGTTTCATTTTTTAGAAAAGTAATTTAACATATTATTTAAGAGGCTGCTTGTTTATCTGAGAGGAGCAGCTGCTGCATCTAGATGAGCTACTAGTTATTAGAGAGCCTGTGAGTCAGATGAATTCAGCAATGTTTCTGTGTAGCCTTTTACTCTGTGTATCAGTAGTTCACACTCGCACTGCTCTGTTGTTTACTGACAAAAGAGTCTGAAATGTTACTTTTACACTGCAAGTTGTGAAATTGTGATTGTATTAAAGGGACAGTCTACAATATAATTGTTATTGTTTTAAAAGATAGATAATCCCTTTATTACCCATTCCCCAGTTTTCCATAATCAACACTGTTATATTAATATCCCTTTTACCTCTGTGATTACCTTGTATCTAAGCCTTTTCTGTCAGCCCCCTGATCACATGTAGCTATGTATTATCTATTGACTTGCATTTAGTACTGTGTGGTGCTAAATCTTAAATAACTCCCCGGGCATGGGCACATCTATATGGCCCACATGAACTATCAGTCTCTTGTTGTGAAAAGCAATACAAAAATCATGTGACAAGAGGCGGCCTTCAAGGGCTTAGAAATTAGCATATGAGTCTACCTAGGTTTAGTTTTAACTAAGAATACAAAGATAATAAAGCAAATTTGATGATAAAAGTTAATTGGAAAGTTGATAAAAATGTCAAGTCCTATCTGCATCATGAAAGTTTATTTTTGACTAGACTGTCCCTTTAACTATTACAGCTCTCTGGAGGGAGGCCAAGGGCTTACAATTTCACACTGAGCAATTTAATTCACAAGTCAGTGTATAAATAAAAACTACTTCAATAAATAATACAAGTCTATGACATACATTTTAGTAGGTGCTCTTACATTCTGATGCTGCTTAATGTAATGTCTTTTTTTTCTTCATTGTACCTTTAACAATCTATACGGTTTTGCAGATGAAGTCTCGCGTGACTATGCATATGGACAGTCTGATCCGCTAATTCGCAGCTGTTTGCTAGTTCCGTGGCAACCTGTAGACCTGACTCACGTACGCCATCATACACCTGAACCATCTAATGCCCATTATGAGGTACAGAATTCTGTCTGTTCAAGCACCCTATTTTAATAAAATGTTAAATAAAACCTAACCTCTTTAGTTTAGATGCATCTAAATAATTTGCTGATGTGGATGTGTTGTCATGCTGGGAGAACAGCGCCACAAATGTATACCCGTAGCAATCCAAAAGTATTTTATTAATAACATTTTTGCATTAAATCTCATGCACGCCTGACTCATAGGGCTCGATTTATCCAGCCCTTCTCCTCCCTATGACTGCAGCTCATCAGACCGCTGCTTCCCTACCCTCTTCTCTACCTCTTAGGTCCGACCAGGGATATTGACAGCTCCTGCCCATACATGATTGGCTGTGCGTGGGCAGGGGGCAGGATTGCCCACAAGCACAAAATACAGATTTTGTGCAATGTTAAATTCTGGCAGCGGATTGCTGCCTGCCATAGGAGAGCTGGGGTGAATTATGTATTCCCCTGTCCGCCCTTGCTTGATAAATCGAGCTCATAAGGAGTTGTAAATGTACAGTTGTGCTCATAAGTTTACATACCCTGGCAGAATTTTTGATTTCTTTGCCATTTTTCAGAGAATATGAATGATAACACAAAAACTTTTCTTTCACTCAAGGTTAGTGTGTGGCTGAAACCATTTATTAACTGTGTTTACTCTTTTTAAATCATAATGACAACAGAAACTGCCCAAATGACCCTGATCAGAAGTTTACATACCCAGGTGATTTTAGCCTGATAACATGCACACAAGTTGACACAAAGGGGTTTGAATGGATATTAAAGGTAACGATCCTCACCTGTGATCTGTTTGCTTGTAATTAGTGTGTGTGTATAAAAGGTCAATGAGTTTCTGGACTCCTGACAGACCCTTGCATCTTTCATCCAGTGCTGCACTGACGTTTCTGGATTCTGAGTCATAGGTAAAGAAAAAGAATTGTCAAAAGATCTGCAGGAAAAGGTAGTTGAACTGTATAAAACAGGAAAGGGATATAAAAAGATATCCAGGCAATTGAGAATGCAAATCAGCAGTGTTCAAACTCTAATCAGGAAGTGGAAAATGAGGCGTTCTGTTTGATCACATACTGCATTCATCTTGTCATCAATTCTGACCAAATTTCCTGTGCCTTTTGTAGCTCACACATCCCCAAAACATCAGCGATCCACCTCCGTGTTTCACAGTAGGAATGGTGTACCTTTCATCATAGGCCTTGTTGACTCCTCTCCAAATGTAGCGTTTATGGTTGTGGCCAAAAAGCTCAATTTTGGTCTCATCACTCCAAATGACTTTTTGCCAGGTTTGAGGCTTGTCTCTGTGCTGTTTGGCGTATTGTAAGCGGGATACTTTGTGGCATTTGCATAGTAATGGCTTTCTTCTGGCGACTCAACCATGCAGCCCATCTTTCTTCAAGTGCCTCCTTATTGTGCATCTTGAAACAGCCACACCACATGTTTTCAAAGAGTCCTTTATTTCACCTGAAGTTATTTGTGGGTTTTTCTTTGCATCCCGAACAATTTTCCTGGCAGTTGTGGCTGAAATGTTAGTTGGTCTACCTGACCATGGTTTGGTTTCAACAGAACCCCTCATTTTCTACTTCTTTATTAGAGTTTGAACACTGCTGATTTGCATTCTCAATTCCTTGGATATCTTTTTATATCCCTTTCCTTTTTTTTTTTTTTTTTAAATATTTTTATTGAGGTGAAAGATAAAGTAATACATAGTAACCACATACATAGGCCTCCAGCCAGTGGGGGCGGTTTAGAAAAGTATACATCACTGTTTATACACAGAGCGTTACATCAAAAATAGAAGGCATGCAAACATTTCAGACAATAAGAAACTAATAACCATAAGCAATTCCAAGAAATGTAATGTAGTCTAAGTGGTTAATGAACCTGTGAATCAACCTCAGATTTTAAAGTTTATGGTATATAGGACCCCTTTTTAGGTCCTCACATCTGTATCTTCTTATTAAATTCAATAACATATAGGGTCAAATATAAGCCCTTTTTGCTAGATTGGTACAAAGATAAGTGAATAGAGTATGGGGGGAGGGATTATTATATAGGGCCCTTTTTGGGTCCTCCAGACTATAAACATATACCTATATCACAGAAAGGTTTATCAACCATAACTGTAATGAAGGACTCTTATGTATTTTTTTTTCGGGGGTCTTCGATGGGATCTGTGTCCCTTAGCTTAATAAATAAGCTCCAAAAAGGGGGGGGGGGCGGAGCCTAGTAATATAGAATATGAGTAAAATAAACTAAACTGATGTCATCAGCCGTATCCAGGCATAATCTAAAATCTGGTATATAATTCCTGCAACATAGAATTTACAATTGAAACTACAGCTGCAGCTCAAGTATCTATTTAGGACACTAATATCAAAAACCCATCTATAGCCACAGATAGGTATGTTTAGGTGGCAGTTGGGCTAATCATTGTTAAAATGGTTGAACAGTAAACCAGCTCTAATAATCTGTGTGTAGGAGACATGAGGGCCAACATGACTGCCTCTCAAATGTTTGTATATAAAGTAGTACATTTTAACAATCAGCATTTAGGACATCATCTTATAGGGTCTATCAATTACTAACAAACATAATAACAGGAATCTATATATGAGTGCAACTTAAAGTGTTAAGTGGGTATATGTGCCTTAACAAATTGTAGCATAAGGTAGCTAAGGACTCATATTAACTTTGAGTAATGGATGTTCTGATTGTCACGTAGCGTTGTAGGAGGGAATAAGTGATATCCATTAGTTATATGATATGGTGGTACAAATATGCACCTATCTGTTAAATTACTATGGTGCATATAAGGTGGAATCTAACTAGTACGTCGCCAGACTATCTGCCTCACAATATCCTATAGGCTAGAGGCGACCTAGCATTTGAACAGGATGTCTCCATGTGAGCTTCCCCCCAACATGTCAAGAGTATACATACTGATGAGCTTACCTGGCGCCTAGGGTAGCCCGATAAATAATTTTGTACTTGCTCCCACTTAAGTTAAAATACTATACAGCACTGAATAGATAGAGAGCATTGGAGGTGAAGTATTTTGCAGTTTGATCGTTTCCAACAAAATGAGAGTCACATCCTTACCTTCAGATAGAAAAGCAAAGTTCTGGATATAACCTATACCATATCATAAGCTGTAACAAATGGGAATATGCAGGTGATAATGTATTCACACACAGAAAAGAATATGCTACTTTTGTCAATGCACATAATAACCAAGTAGTAGTGGCATACATTCCTGAATAAATATGGGGCATCTTAATCTATTCCGAGTATCTTAAAGGGACACTGTACCCAAAATTTTTCTTTTGTAATTCAGAAAGAGCATGCAATTTTAAGCAACTTTCTAATTTACTCCTATTATCAATTTTTCTTCATTCTCTTGCTATCATTATTTGAAAAAGAAGGCATCTAAGCTTTTTTTTGGTTTCAGTACTCTGGACAGAACTTTTTTATTGGTGGATGAATTTATCCACCAATCAGCAAGGACAACCCAGGTTGTTCACCAAAAATGGGCCGGCATCTAAACTTACATTCTTGCATTTCAAATAAAGATACCAAGAGAATGAAGAAAATTTGATAATAGGAGTAAATTAGAAAGTTGCTTAAAATTTCATGCTCAATCTGAATCACGAAAGAAAATTTTTGGTTACAGTGTCCCTTTAAGTAGATGAAATGAGACCATGTAAGCCACCCCTCTATACATAAATATCTAACTAATTTATAATCCTAGTCTTAATCAGATATTCACTTGTACACGTATTAGAGAGAACTATATATTAACAATAAAGCTTGAGTAGGAGAGTTTAGAACAGAACAGCATGTTAAATTAACTGCAGAACAATCGAAACAGTAAACTATTTGGGACTCAGTTAATATAACAGCCTTCGGCACTTGGAGAGAGCCGAGGCATAAGTGCATTGGGAAGTGTCTACCAGTAATTTACAGCTACGGTGTCGTGGCAGCAACAAAAAGCAAATTTATCTAGAATTAACCTTTTCAGCATTACAGACTGAAACGCGTCTTAGACTAATATAGTGTAGGTAAAATGCTATATATTATAACGTTTCAAACATTACCCAACATCTAATTAGCAGTCCATCCACACTGCATCTGTTTCATATAAAGTCACAAGTCTGTGTTTTCTGACTTCTTCGTCGTCATGGGGGGTAACCATAATTAGAAGACTTTACTATCAAATGGTGTGTACCCCCTCACATGAGAAGCAAAGTTCCCTAACCCAAACTGGTGGCTCCGGTGTTTTGTCTGACAGTCTCCTTAGCCTCAACAGAACCCTGCATATGTAGGGAGGTAAGTGTAACACACAGAGCTGTCCCTCAGACTCTCCACACACATCTGAAGAGTAAAAAAGTCCAGAATATGTGAGCAATATAGACAGAGCATACAATTGTCAAGTCTGGAATAAAATAAACCTAGCATTAGTTTAGGGATCTCCCCTTAGTGTATCCTCTAAGTAGGTAGACTGGGGTCAAATAGCTGTGCAAGCTTAAAGTTAATCCTGTAGACACAGACCCACCTGGGTCCCATAATGGCAACTGTTGCATCGGCTTTGAACCTAGAAGAATTTGCCCCTTAACAACAATAGGCATCGTTCTCGATCCTTCAAGTTGGAGCTAGGAATCATCTACCTTCCTCAACCAGTGCTTGTAGAGGAGAGGAGCTCCGTTTGCGAAGCTCTCAGAATCAGACTGCGTCACATTTAACGACCATGCGTGCCGCTTCCCCTGTGCCGATGATTCAAGATTCTCAGGCCCGTAGGAAAAACCTGTTCCCTGCGCAGGAACCCCTATCGGTCCATATTCTCCATCACGATCAGTAAGAACACACGTAAACCTCGGGGTACTCACAGGCGGCGTGAGAGGGGGATCTCTGCATAGTGTGGTTAAAAGTCCTAAGCCATAATTGCTCTCAGGGAGCAGTGTAGAGGCATCCGGCTCATTAACCCTGCATGGCAGTGATGCTGTTCTCTCCTGTCTCTCAGCGCATCTAGTCTCCATTGAAATGCCCGTATGTGGGGTTTTGTGTAGTAGACGCTGAAGTTGAACCAGCATGTCCCTTCTGAATTCTGCCAGTTCGGTTTGTATCGCCACGTGGAGGTCTTCCATGGTGCCGTTCTGTAAAGTGGTGTATGGGCGCCTTGGCCACTTGAATAATCCCAAATTTCTTTCTTACTGAGGTCACTGCACTATTGGTATAAGTGTCTGAGGATTTTTAAGGAAATTAGAGCTTATACGCAACAAATATCCCCAGATATAATAACTTTGAGCAGGGAGCTCTCTGCAAACACGTCTGAACTCTTCGGTAGCTGACTCCGCCCCATCCCTTTCCTGTTTTATACAGTTCAACTACCTTTTCCCGCAGATCCATTGACAATTCTTTTGCTTTCCCCATGACTCAGAATCCAGAAACATCAGTGCAGCACTAGATGAAAGATGCAAGGGTCTGTCAGGAGTCCAGACACTCATTGACCTTTTATACACACACACTTATTACAAGCAAACAGATCACAGGTGAGGATGGTTACCTTTAATAGCCATTCAAACCCCTTTGTGTCAACTTGTGTGCATGTTATCAGGCTAAAATCACCTGGGTATGTAAACTTCTGATCAGGGTCATTTGGGTAG
>NC_069504.1:1113233573-1113236073 GCF_027579735.1 Bombina bombina
TTGGGATTCGGTGCACTTCTATCTACATTTATGTTTATTCACACATATATGTCCATTTATTTTCATTTAATTTCATTTATTTTCATTTTTAATTTTTTCTATTTTTTCATTTTTTCATTTGTATTTATCCTATATTATTTTATTTCATTTTTGTATTTTATCGTTAATATTTTTTCTTTCTTTCTTTCTTTATTATTTTTTCTTTCTTTCTTTCTTTATTATATATTTTATCATATAGGTCTGGCTTATTGTGTATCACTGGCAACATTGATGTTTGGCACACTCCGATTGATTAGATATGTTGAATATGTAGGGCTGTTGAATCACTCTATAGTTTATAGACACAATGATTAGAGTCCAGTACCACACATACAACCACACGTAGCCAATTGGTTACTCTGAGTCCTGTAGACTTAATTCAAATTATATATTTGATAATGCTGGACCACACAGTATGTGAGTAATTCAAGGAAGAGCATTCCCACTACGAGATCTTCCCTACAGCGTGTACCGTCGCCATGACTACCTGATACACAACACAGCGCGCAGCTGCATGACGTCAGTACACCAGCCGGCTGTGTGCGTCGCAGATATTCATCGCGGGGTCACGCTGTTCTCTCAGATCCGTTGTATTTACGGTGATTCTGTGGGTATACAAGACAGAGAAGGAACTGGTAAGATTCCCTAGAGCTAATAAGAAGTAAGGGCTACGTTAGAATGCATTGAACAAACGAGCCGATAGTTGGTCTCATAACCGCATTGCCATATCAGGTTTGTGTGATACGTTATAGGATGTATTATCTGCTGTAACTGGCTAGTCTATTATTTTTGAAATGACCAGTACTTTTGATCCTCTAACGCTGCTTACAACATTTTCTTAAATTAACATTTTCTTAAATTAATGTTTAGATATTTACTCAGATTTTCTGATTAGGTTTGGCAATCAGAATTTTTATTTAGAACATCCAGAAGGCTGGTATTATGTATATAACATAGTTCACATACACTTTGATATAGACACTGTTACACTGATTCAGGGACACAAGATATGTTAAGGGACACTTAGATTTTCATTCATTTCATTCACTTTGAGAGCAGGAAAATGTATAGTTTATTCCCACGATACTTTTTACCATAATATATGTTCACTTTATGTGGTTATTGGTACAGTATGCTTTTTATATCAGTTTGTTTTTCACACATCTTAATGTAATTTTTGAATATTTATATATGTTGCAATATACATATGTGTGAACATTGTACAGTTTGTTGAACAGCACTAATTCACAGGAGTAACACTCATCACATGACTATAATGTTTTTGAGGATCACCATGGTAACCGTTTTGGCGCAATTTTCACTGGGAGGGGTTTGTTTGGCTTTATAAGTCCAGTCACTTTTAGTTTGTCTTTGTCTGAGGAAGGGGAGTGTGTCCCCGAAACGTCACGATTATTAAAGTTAATTTGAAGAAAAAGACCAGTGAGTGCCTTCCTTTACTGTGTATATATATGTGTGTGTGTGTCTATATATATATATATATATATATATATATATATATATATATGTGTTTGTGTATACACATACACACACACACACACATATATATATATACACAAACACATATATATATATATATATATATGTCCCTTTAAGGTGGCCAATTGCAAGTTGTTGTTCTCTTTGACTCTCCTCTGAAGAGTGGCAACATGGGGGCCTCAAAACAACTCTCAAATGACCTGAAAATAAAGATTGTTTAACATTATGGTTTAGGGGAAGACTACAAAAAGCTATTGCAGAGATTTAAGCTGTCAGTGTCCACTGTGAGGAACATAGTGAGGAAATGGAAGACCACAGGCACAGTTCTTGTTAAGGCCAGAAGTCGCAGGTCAAGTAAAATATTGGAGAGGGAAAGGCAAAGAATGGTCAAAAACAGCCCACAGACCACCTGCAAAGACCTACAACATCATCTTGCTGCAGATGGTGTCACTGTGCATCGTTCAACAATTCAGCGCACTTTGCACAAGGAGAAGCTGTATGGGAGAGTGGTGCGGAAGAAGCCTTTTCTGCACACACGCCACAAACAGAGTCGCTTGAGGTATGCAAATGCACATTTGGACAAGCCAGCTTCATTTTGGAAGAAGGTGCTGTGGACTGATGAAACAAAGATTGAGTTATTTGGTCATAACAAGGGGCATTATGCATGGCGGCAAAAGAACACAGCGTTCCAAGACAAACACTTGCTACCCACAGTAAAATTTAGTGGATGTTCCATCATGCTGTGGGGCTGTGTGGCCAGTGCCGGTACTGAGAATCTTGTTAAAGTTGAGGGTCGCATGGATTCCACTCAATATCAGCAGATACTTGAGAATAATGTTGAGGAATCAGTCGCAAAGTTGAAGTTACGCCGGGGCTGGATATTTAAACAAGACAACGACCCAAAACACTGCTCAAAATCTACTCTGGCATTTATGCAGAGGAACAAGTACAATGTTCTGGAATG